>NW_027397065.1:65285481-65341742 GCF_003265705.2 Callorhinus ursinus | reverse complement strand
CCCACCACTCCAGCAACCCTCAGTTTGTTTCCTGAGATTAAGAATTCCTCAAATCAGTGATATCATATGATACATGTCTTTCTCTGACTGACTTATTTCGCTTAGCATAATACCCTCTAGTTCCATCCATGCTGTTGCAAATGGCAAGATTTTGTTTTATTTTGATGGTTGCATAATATTCCATTGTATATATATACCACATCTTCTTTATCCATTCATCTGTTGATGGACATCTTGGCTCTTTCCATAGTTTTGCTACTGTAGACATTGCTGCTATAAATATTGAGGTGCATATACCCCTTCGGATCACTACATTTGTATCTTTGGGGTAAATACCCAGTAGTGCAATTGCTGGGTTGTAGGGCAGCTCTATTTTCAACTTTTTGAGGAACCTCCATACTGTTTTCCAGAGTGGCTGCACCAGCTTGCATTCCCACCAACAGTGTAGGAGGGTTCCCCTTTCTCCACATCCTCGCCAACATCTGTCATTTCCTGACTTGTTAATTTTAGCCGTTCTGACTGGTGTGAGGTGTTATCTCATTGAGGTTTTGATTTGGATTTCCCTGATGCCGAGTGATGTTGAGCACTTTTTCATGTGTCTGTTGGCCATTTGGATGTCTTCTTTGGAAAAATGTCTGTTCATGTCTTCTGCCCATTTCTTGATTGGATTATTTGTTCTTTGGGTGTTGAGTTTGATAAACTCATCAATTTGATAAACAAATCTTTATAGATTTTGGATACTAGTCCTTTATCTGATATGTCAACTGCAAATATCTTCTCCCATTCTGTAGGTTGTCTTTTGGTTTTGTGGACTGTTTCCTTTGCTGTGCAAAAGCTTTTATCTTGATGAAGTCCCAATAGTTCATTTTTGCCCTTGCTTCCCTTGCCTTTGGCGACGTTTCTAGGAAGAAGTTGCTGCGGCTGAGGTCGAAGAGGTTGCTGCCTGTGTTCTCCTTTAGGATTTTGATGGACTCCTGTCTCACATTTAGGTCTTTCAACCATTTGGAGTCTATTCTTGTGTGTGGTGTAAGGAAATGGTCCAGTTTCTTTCTTCTGCATGTGGCTGTCCAATTTTCCCAACACCATTTGTTGAAGAGACTGTCTTTTTTCCATTGGACATTCTTTCCTGCTTTGTCAAAGATGAGTTGACCATAGAGTTGAGGGTCCATTTCTGGGCTGTCTATTCTGTTCCACTGATCTGTGTGTCTGTTTTTGGGCCAGTACCATACTGTCTTGATGATGACAGCTTTGTAATAGAGCTGGAAGTCCGGAATTGTGATGCCACCAGCTTTGCTTTTCTTTTTCAACATTCCTCTGGCTATTCAGGGTCTCTTCTGGTTCCATACAAATTTTAGGATAATTTGTTCCATTTCTTTGAAAAAAGTGGATGATATTTTGATGGGGATTGCATTGAATGTGTAGATTGCTCTAGGAAGCATTGACATCTTCACAATGTTTGTTCTTCCAATCCATGAGCATGGAACGTTTTTCCGTTTCTTTGTGTCTTCCTCAATTTCTTTCATGAGTATTTTATAGTTTTCTGAGTACAGATTCTTAGCCTCTTTGGTTAGATTTATTCCTAGGTATCTTATGGTTTTGGGTGCAATTGTAAATGGGATCGACTCCTTAATTTCTCTTTCTTCTGTCTTGTTGTTGGTGTATATGAATGCAACTGATTTCTGTGCATTGATTTTATATCTGCCACTTTACTGAATTCCTGTACGAGTTCTGGCAGTTTTGGGGTGGAGTCTTTTGGGTTTTCCACATACAGTATCATATCATATGCAAAGAGTGGGAGTTTGACTTCTTCTTTGCCAATTCGGACGCCTTTGATTTCTTCTTGTTGTCTGATTGCTGTGGCTAGGACTTTTAGTACTATGTTGAATAGCAGTGGTGATAGCGGACATCCCTGAAGTGTTCCTGACCTTAGGGGGAAAGCTCTCAGTTTTTCCCCATTGAGAATGATATTCACTGTGGGTTTTTCATAGATGGCTTTTATGATATTGAGGTATGTACCCTCTATCTCTACACTCTGAAGAGTTTTAATCAAGAAAGGCTGCTGTACTTTGTCAAATGCTAAGAAGCTCTTCCTATCTCTTAAGAGAAAAGGCATTTGTCTTTGTTTGTTTGTTTTTGTTTTTTTGAAGGCATCTGTAATTGAATTGTAAGACATGTAAAGCCTACCAAACTGGGAATATATGGGGCACTTCAGGCCATGCAGATGTTGGTAAGTTCTAACAATCTATGAGATCAAACACTGGATTGTGTGTGCTTTCAGACTAGTACCACCATTCTACAAAAGCCACATTTGGATGTCCCTACTAAATATCACTGGCATAATACAGTGTTTGCTTATTGGTTGGATGTTGTGTTAGATAGAGGCACTCATATTTTACGGACTGATGAATTTCTCCCAAGACCCAGATTCTGGTTATCCAAGTTGATCAAAGTAAACCATTCCTGCCTCTTCTTTAAAAGAGTAGATGAGGAAGCTCTCTTCCTCACTTGGATCCTTCAAAGTGGCAAGAAATAAGAATGAGGTACATCTGCTTGAGTCCAAGGGTAATCATGTACACAGACTAAACAATTTTTTGAGAAAACTATGCAGCTCCACCAGCAGCAGCATCGAACCCCTTGGACAATGTGACAATCAGGGAGGGAATCTAATGAATTGAACACATGGGTGATCTCACACTTGCCCCTGAAGTGTGCACATCAGCCTACATTCAAGCATACTGTTCCCAAGCAGATGCTGTCTGTAAATGCTCATGTTGCTTTAGCCATGGTTAATAACGGGGGAATGAAGGATAATGACACATCAAAGCTTAGGAAACAAAAAGGATATGACAGACTGGAAGTAACCAGAATCAGAAGTCTAGGTAACCATGAGGTACCTACAATATGATAGGATATCAGTGTGTTACATCCATGTAATTTGTGAAGATAGGAAGAATAGGTGGATCCTATGGTCCCAGGAATTCAGAATTCAGTTTCCAAAAAGGTCAATGTAAATCAATCAATGAAAACAGTGCTGGTAAATAGGTTTGACTTTCAACCAAGGGCAGGGGCTGTTTACACTGTTGTAATTTCATGGTCCCTATGTGTTGGTAGACAAGAATTCACAGGGAGAGGTGGACCCCTAGGTGTTGGTGGATCTTGAGTCTTGTATCTTCTCAAGTATGCATATTGATGGTATTTATGCAGAGACAATAAAAATATTAATATTAAGATAAAGACATCTTAATAATTATTATATATAGGGGCACCTGGGTGGCTCAGTCTGTTAAGCGGCTGCCTTCGGCTCGGGTCATGATCCTGGGGTCCTGGGATCGAGCCCCATGTCCGGGTCCCTGCTCGGCGGAGAGCCTGCTTCTCCCTCTCCCTCTGCCTACCACTCTGCCTGCTTGTGCTCTCACTCTATTAAAAAAAATAATAATAATTATTATTATTATATATGACAGTTTTCATTAATTAAGTGCTAGTATCATGGAGCACATCTACACAGAAGAAGTATCTCATTAAAGCAATTGTTTGAACCAGGTGATACTTACCTAGTATTGCCTACGCTAAGGCATCAGAGTCTTGAAACTACTAGTCAGATATCTATTTATAACAATACCTGAAGGAGTAAAAATGATACATTTTATTACATGATTTTTCTCTAATAAAATTTCATTATATAATTAACATAATTATATATAACAAACCATGTAAAATAGGGATCTGATAAAAAAAAATCTAGTTCCTCTTCACTAATGAATCTCTTTAGCTTATTGTAGTTAAGCTAGCAACCTTCATTCTGGTCTGAATTTCCCTTTTTCCAGCTCTTCTGACCTCCTTTTCACTCATCATGTTCTTATTCCAACCTGAGATGATTGCTTTGACTTACCTTATCGTGGTCTTTACTAGAAACTTTATCAACTGTATTTTTAAGATGATTCTGCCAAATGTGTTCCACCAAATCCTTGATCCCCTTATCTCCACAGGTTAACCTAACCTAAGCATTCAAAGAAAATGTTCTCTGCATGGCCAACATTCTATCCCATTGTGTTTGGCCACATTCTACCACTAATTCAGTGATGGAACAGGGCTTTATTCTGATCCCTTTGAGAAGAAGCATGCCTTTCAGATTGGGGTGCAAGTTGAATGTGGTTTCTCCTGTTGGCAACCCTCCTGTGTGACACTATTACGTGCCTCCAACAGTAGCCTGAGAACTTCTTAGTTAAGCCTTTAAAGTGCACAGTCACATAGGCTCCTCACACAAGCCTTTCATTCAATCTTTACAGCAGCCCTGTGAGATAGATATTATTATCACACAAAGATGAGAGAATTGACAAGAGTACAAAACAAGTAAGTAGCAGAACTATTCTGGGAATCCAGGTCATCTGATTTCAGTCCCAGAATGGTTCCTTTAGAACAGATTAAATGACTACACTGCACAAAATCATTAGAACATTGAAAACTTTCCACTTAAAATTGGCCTTGGACTTAAAGCCTTTTTAATTTTTTTTTATTATTTTTTTGGTGCCTTTCTTTGTTTTTTCTTTTTTTTTTTTATTATGGTCAGTTAGCCAGCATATAGTACATCATAAGTTTTTGATGCAGTGTTAGAACCTTTTTTTAAAATAACATAATTTCTCTGGTTTGTTTTTTAATTTGATTCATTTCTGATTGGCCACATTACATAAATCACTTGTCTAATTTAGAAGTATAAATGATTCCAATGAATGAAAGCAGAAGCAAGCAATAAATTCTAATTCAATCAATGATTATGGGAAGCAATTTAGTATTTAGCTAATTTTGAACAATGCCTATAATTATTATGCACAGAATTGTTAGAAAAACCAAAGACATTAAACTAAAACAAAATGAATTTTACAAAGAAAAGATAGTTTGAATAGAAGTAATAATCAGATACAATTATATTTATATAGTAATAAATTCCACCAATTTTAAAGGAAAACCTATTATGAATACTTTGGAGGATTTTTGTTTATTTGTTTCAAAAAGTATTTCTTTACCTCAGAATGTTGTCATATCAGAAAATCTGTCACCAAACCAGGCAAGTCTTCTATAGCACTTATCAAATCTGTCAGTTTATATTCTGAGCAAACATTTTTTGTCAGATAATTGATAGATATTGAAAGAATACTGATAAAAAGAAATACAACAACATAGGCATATATTTATTAATATATGACAGAGCATATATAAAAACACATATACATTTATATATGACCTAGCATATATGAATATTTATGCTATGCCACATAGAATATATATTAATATAAGTATACAAATATAAAGATTTATATCCTGATGTGCAGTCAGAACAGACATTACTTTCCTTCTCAAAAAAATTAAAAAAGAAAAGGAAGTAAAGCAATTCAGATTAGCAGAAGTTGAAATTGGCCCGTGTTTTGTGAAGAAATACAATGAACTTTGTCTTTTGTTTTTGTTCTCTCTTTGGTTTTCATGAGAGCCTGTGTTGTTGAGGAAGCTCATTTTCTCCCCCAGTGGATATTGCTCATGTTTTTCTGTCCCAATTATTTGAACTAAGAAGACTAAGCTAAGGTGGTTGGGGGCAAGTTGACTGGGGGCAAGTGA
Organism: Callorhinus ursinus; assembly: GCF_003265705.2. Taxonomy (NCBI): domain Eukaryota; kingdom Metazoa; phylum Chordata; class Mammalia; order Carnivora; family Otariidae; genus Callorhinus; species Callorhinus ursinus. Next base: position 65,336,135 of record NW_027397065.1, on the reverse strand, counting down.
TAAAATAAAAAAAAAAAAGTGCTAATAAAACGGATCATAAGAATTGGGGAAGACTTAAACATGATTTTTTAAAAAGCTGACATATCTTGAATTCATAATGTTCTGGACCACTGAAACAACATATCAGAGTGTTTTGAAGTTTGAATAGTTAGATAAATAGGTTGCATGTACTAATTCCAAATAATCTTTTTTTTTTAATTTAAATTCATTTAGCCAACATCTAGTATATCATTAATTTCGGATGTAGAGTTCAGTATAATTCCAAATAATCTTAAAATAGATCATAAATGACATATATTGCTAGTCTTTGTAGATTGTGGATGGAATATTTATATAATGAAATTGTTCCCTACTTATGTTACTGAATTTTTTATATACACCAAAGATAATTTTTTAAGATCTTTAAGTGACTTCAGAAAAATACTATCTTACTTAAGTTTCCAGAGATTTGTATATAAATTAAACCCTAATCTTATCTGTTTTTATGTCTTTAATTGTTTTTATTATTTTTTTATTATTATTACAGTGATATTATAGCAACTTTGAACACTTTAGAAAATACAATAAAGCAATGTGTTACTCTCCCGCCAGTATTGAATGAGAAGTATGAGTAATTTTTTTGTGTTACGCAAGATATGATGCATCATTGTTTTATTTGGATATCTCTATTTCTGTGAATTTGAACATTGCTTCAAAAACTCATTGACCATTTTATTCTATTTTGGGTACTGACTGTTCATATTCTTTGTGCCTTTTTTTTCTGTTGGGATATTTTTCTTTTTTATCTGATTACTTAGAGCTTTTTATAAACTAAGATCTTAACCCTTTTTCAAACATATATATGTTCACAGACACTTTCCTTTTGTTCTTTATTTTTAAGTTGTGTGTAGGTATGTTTATGTGGGGGGGGATGTGTAGAACATTTTATTTTTATATAATTATATTTATCAGTCTCTTCTTTTATGGTTTTCATGCTTAAAAAGACCATCCTGGAACATATAAATGTTCGTCCAGATTTTGGTGCCTTCATGATTTCTTGGCTCCAGAATCTATTTTCATGAAAACTATAAGGCTATCCAAGTTAAGTTTTTTCAAATATGTGGCCATAAGTTATTCCAGTACCAGTTATGAAATAATCCCCTTCTCTGCTACTGTGAAATATAAACCTTATTATGTCCTAAATTCCTACTGTACTTAGATCTGTTTATAGAATTTATATTTTTGTGCATTGACTCAACTTCTTTCTTTCTGAAACTCATGTTTTCATTACTGTATCTTTTTTTTAAGTTAAATTCCATTAGCCAACACATAGTTCATCATTAGTTTCAGATGTAGAGTTCAGTAATTTATCAGTTGCATATAACACCCAGTGCTCATCACATCACGTGCCCTCCTTAATGCCTGTCACCCAGTGACCCCAGCCACCTCCCTTCTCACAACCCTCAGTTTGCTTCCTGTAGTTGTAATCTCTCATGGTTTGCTCCCTTTCTGGTTTCTTCCCATTCAATTTTCCCTCCCTTCCCCTGTGATCCTCTGCACTGTTTCTTATATTCCACATATTAGTGAAACCATGTGATAATTGTCTTTCTCTGATTGACTTATTTCATTTAGCATAATACACTCCAGTTCCATCCATGTCGTTGCAAATGGCAAAATTTCATTTTTTGATGGCTGAGTAATATTCCATTATATATATATTCCGTATATATATTGTATATGACTGATATGTCATTTTCAAATATCTCCTCCTCTACTCTATGGTCAACCAATCTTCGACAAAGCAGGAAAGAATATCCAGTGGAAAAAAGACAGTCTCTTCAACAAATGGTGTTGGGAAAATTCGACAGCCACATGTAGAAGAATGAAACTGGACCACTTTCTTACACCATACACAAAAATAAACTCAAAATGGATGAAAGACCTAAATATGAGACAGAAATCCATCAAAATCCTGGAGGAGAACATAGACAGCAACCTCTTCGACCTCAGCCTCAGCAACTTCTTGCTAGATAAGTTTCCAAAGGCAAGGGAAACAAAAGCAAAAATGAACTATTGGGACTTCATCAAGATAAAAAGCTTTTGCACAGCAAAGGAAACAATTGACAAAACCAAAAGACAACCTACAGAATGGGAGAAGATATTTGCAGTTGACATATCAGATAAAGGGCTAGTATCCAAAATCTATGAAGAACTTACCAAACTCAACACCCAAAAACCAAATAATCCAATCAAGAAATGGGCAGAAGACATGAACAGACATTTTTCCAAAGAAGACATACAAATGGCCAACAGACACATGAAAAAATGCTCTACATCACTTGGCATCAGGGAAATACAAATCAAAACCACAATGAGATACCACCTCACACCAGTCAGAATGGCTAAAATTAACAAGCCAGGAAACAACAAATGTTGGCAAGGATACAGAGAAAGGGGAACCCTCTTACACATTGGTGGGAATGCAAGCTGGTGCAGCCACTCTGGAAAACAGTATGGAGGTTCCTCAAGAAGTTAAAAGTGGAACTACCCTACAACCCAGCAATTGCACTACTAGCTATTTACCCAAAGAATACAAATATAGTGATCCAAAGGGGCACCTGCACCCTAATGTTTATAGCAGCAATGTCTACAATAGCCAAACTATGGAAAAAGCCCAGATGTTCATCCACAGATGAATGGATAAAGAAGATGTGGTACATATATACAAGGGAACATTACTCAGCCATCAAAACATGAACTCTTGCCATTTGCAACAACATGGATGGAACTAGAGGGTATTATGCTAAGTGAAATAAGTCAATCAGAGAAAGACAATTATCATATGATTTCACTCATATATGGAAATTAAGAAACAAAACAGAGGATCCTACGGGAAGGGAGGGAAAAAAAATAAGATGGGTCAGAGAAGGAGACAAACCATGAGAGACTCTTAACTATAGGAAACAAACTGAGGGTTGTGGGAGAGGTGGTGGGTGGGGGGTAACTGGGTGATGGGCATTAAGGAGGGCATGTGGGATGTGATGAACATTGGGTGTTATATGCAACAGATGAATTACTGAACTCTACCTCTGAAACTAATGATGCACTATCTGTTAATTAACTGAATTTAAATATAATAAAATTAAAAAAAAATTTTTTTAAGTGTCCTTAAAATCTCCTGTTTCTTTCATAGTATGTTACAAAATTGATACTTGCTATTCTTCACCTTTGTTCAGAACTAGTAGCAATTTCTGTATCATGATTGGTCTGGACAAGTTCTAGAAATATTATCAATAAAAGGTAACTCAATAGTTTTGCTCTCTACACATTTCCATTTTTATGAGTTCCTTCCTCATTTATTTATTTAAAATTATTTTTTCCTATTTTAATGCTTAGTTTGTTGCCCTTCTTTTTTATTTTAGATCAGGCATTTTATGGGACTATGAATTTTCCTCTGAGTACAGTTGGATCCCATCCCATATTTTTAATCTATTGTTTTAATGTTCTTTTTGTACATTTATATTTTTAACTTCTTCTTTAATCCAAGAATTACTTTACAAGAATGTTTATAATTTTTAAGTATTTATATTTCTCATATCTTTTTTAAAATTGAGTTCTAGATTATTACAGAGAATGTGGTCTGTAGTTTGTTTGTAAACCTGTAATTATTTGATCATTTCAGCAAGAAACCTGAAGGAACTGAGAGCCAAACATAATAGATTTAGAGGGCATCATATCAGGCATGAATGTTCTCTTTTATCTTTCTTACATTAAAATATCTTAAAATAAGCTTAGTGTTTGCATAAGATAGCAGATAAACTATTATTCTCTTTGATCTGTTTACTGAGGGTAGCTTCAATTTAAGTGTCTTTATGCTCATCCTGAGTTACAATATGTCTCAACTCAATATGCCTACTTTCATAAATTGTTAAGGATTTTTACTTTTCCATAGGAAGCTCATTTTTTCTGCTCTCTAATATGAACATATTATTTATGTTATTACTCATTTATGTAACATAATTATTTAAAGTATTACTTTTGTTTGCTATAATTTGAGTTTATTTTCAATATTAAAAATTTTTATATGCCTAAATTCCACTTTTAAGAATATTCTGTTTTGTTTATTTCATTGTTATTTTGCAGAACATGGTTGGAGAGTGGGCCTTACCAGAAGAAATGGTAGAAAATTTACCACCCCCCAACAATAACATCTTGGGTCATGTGATTCACAGATTAATTGAAAAATCTCATCCTCCTCAAGTCAAATCAACAGTACCAGAATTACCTTCATTTGCTATTAAATGGTGCTTACTGGGGAAAACATTTAGTGGAAAAACCATTGCTCTAAAGGCTCTACAAAAAGGTAGAATTTCTTCTTTTTTTTTCACTTACTGGATTCTATTTACATTGACTGTAGCTGCAAATGACTATGTCTGTAGACAACATACATAAGAATCTATGGATATATTGGGAAACTCTGTCATCAAAAATTTTGTAATACAGTGATCATATAATTATTTGTCCAAGACAGACACTTTTAGGATTTTAGAGTCATAAACTGGCACTGTCCCAAGCAAACCTGGATATATGAGTATGCTATATAATGGTGTACATAGTCTTGAGAAATAACAAGTTATAAACTTTCCTCATAGATTTTATTTACCTACCAATGAAGGGGCAAATTAATAATTTATAACAAATACAAAAGAAATCCACTTAAAATTATAAATGTATTAATTCTTCACATCCATGGAGTTCTGTCTTTTTTATGAACCTTTGGCTTTTCCTTTTGAAGCTCATTCAGTTAGAAGCCCAGGTTTCCATCTGTTTAATTAGTTTTTATTCAGTTATACTTATTTTTTACTGTTTTCACTGGAAAACACAATTTGCAGAGACTAGTCCATCTTAAACTCTTCCAAGACAGACAAGGGTAGGTCATTATTGAGATGTTAAAAGGACCTCCTTGAAAAGCAGTTGACAAAGGCACAGTGAGATACCACTCCACACCCACTAGGATGGGTGTAAATAAAAAAAAGGAAAATAACAAGTGTTGGTGAGGAAGTGTTGGTTGGAACCCTCATACATATGTTACTGGTGGGAATGTAAAGTGGTGTCACCACTATGGCAAGCAGTTTGGTGGTTCCTCAGTAAATTAAACAAAGAATTACCATAATGGCCCCAACAATTCCACTAGGGGATATATACCCTCAAAGGAGTGAAAACAGGTGTTCAAAAGAAATGTTGTGCAGGAATATTCATAGCAACACTATTAATAATAGCCAAAAGGTGGGGACAAAATCTAAATGCCTGTCATCTGATGAATGGTTAATAAAAGTGATATTAATCTATGTAATGAAATATTACTCAGCCATAAAAAAGGAGTGAGGTAGTGCTATGAGCTGCAACGTGGATGAACCTTGAAAACACAATGCTGAATGAAAGAAATGAGACACAAAAGGCCACATATTGTATGATTCCGTTTATATGAAATGTCCAGAATAGGCAAATCCATGGAAACAGAAGACAGCTTAGTGGTTACCAGGACAGGGATAGAGAGATAAGAAGTGAATGCTTAATGGGAAAGAGGGTTTTCTCTTTTGGTGATGAAATTTTTCGGAACAAGATAGTGCTGATGGTTGGACAACATGAATGATGTAAATACCACTGAGGTGTATCATTTACAATGGTTAAAATGGTTAAATTTATGTTATGTGAATTTTACCACAATAAAAAATAAAATAAGTGGCTTGATCCAAAAGACAGTTGTAGGAGGCCCTAGAGACAGTGTTATTGGATGAAGCCAGCACAGAAGGATAATTATGTCAATTTCCTAAATGAAAAGATATTAATAAAATTGTCTTTTGCACTTTAGACTTTCCTATTCAGGTACTTTCTGTTGACACTCTTGTCCAAGAAGCTATCAAAGCATTTCATGACAACGAAAAAATCAGTGAGGCTCTACCAATTGAGAAAGAAGCTGAAGAAAAGACTCTACCAGTTCTGCAAGAGAAGAGCAAAGAAATCCAGGCAAGTGTGACTTTAGTTTTCTTTTCTGCTCCTCATAGTCTAGAGATCTGAAGCTGGATGGAATCTAAGAGATCTTCTAGACCAGAGGTTAGCAACGTTTTCTGTAAAGGCGCAGAGAGAAAATATTTTAGACTTTTGTGGACCAAGAGGCAAAATCAAGGTTACTATGTGAGTATTTATAATGAGAAAGAAAATTCCTCCCTGCCACCCCCTAGTTTGCCTGGTGGGTCATCCAGGGTGGTTGGCCCACTTCATGCCCAGTTACCATCAGCTGGAGACAGTCTCCTGAAGAAAGAGCCACAGGCTGGTGAGACTGGTAAGGGGGTGAAGGGGCTGAATTGCAAGGGATTGGAGGAGGGTAGGGTATGAGTGTTGAAGGGGGGACTTCACCAAGTCATTAGCTCCTGGAGTGATATTTCATCACGGAGACCTTGGCAGTGGCCAACGACAGAGTATCCATTGCATAGTTAAAGACCAGTGCCAGCTTTGCACAGTGGCTGAGGCAGATGCTGGAGCAGAGCAGAGAAGGGCAGAGGGGGATGCCAAGCTTGGTCCCCTGGCTCACGGGACTATTCTGCAGAGGGATGCCCAGGAACCATATAAAAAACATTTGGATGGCTGAATGCGATCTTCGAGGAGATCTCAATTGGAGGGGTGGTGGAGAAGGGGGAGGTCTTCCTTGTGGTTTACCTGTGTCACATTCCCATCAATATTGCATCTTGCTGCATTATTGCATGAAGATCCTAAGGCAGAAAATATGAAAATGTGGCCCCACCTTGAGAATCATAATGCTGTCCAGCACCCGCATTTTAAAAGGGAAACAGTAGACGTCCTAAGTATGAATTGGTTTGCTCGGGGTCAGAAGGCTTGTTGATGAGTGTTTTGAGTGGAAACCCAGAATCTAAATCCAGCCTTCTTTCTCCTGCCTTATGTTGTCCCTGCAATTGAATAAATTAGCAGAGAATCTAATCCAGATCATTTGCATGGGCTGCAAGATAAATACCATTTAACTACAAATTATGAAAATAACTGGGAGAAGGGGTGCCTGGGTGGCTCAGTCGCTCAGTTGGTTAAGCATCTTCCTTCAGCTTAGGTCATGATCCCAGGGTCCTGGGATCGAGCCCCACATGGGGCTCCCTGTTCAGTGGAGAGTCTGCTTCTCCCTCTCCCTCTGCTGTTCCCCCTGCTTGTGTGGGCTCTCTCTTTCTCTCTCTCTCCTTGTCCAATAAGTAAATAAAATCTTAAAAAAAAGAATAACTGGGAGAAGTGTGGACTGCCTCTTATTCTGTATTTCAATCAGTTGGATGATAGATCATGTACATGTTTTTTCTTTATTCCCTTATGGCTATGACTGACACCTCTAGGACTGTTCTTTCTAAAATGGTTTTCCATAGAATCTATCTCTTTCTCAGGTTTCACTGTATTTTAAAAATAGCAGTTGCTGTATTTTACATAGAATTAAAGGTCATTTGAAAGAGTACACCATAGGTTACTATTTCTGTAAGAATAGTCATCAATTTTTACTTGTTTTCAGAAATCATTCAGTTCTTCTTAATACCAATGTTATTGATAAGATAGTGTAAACCTTACTTGAAGAAATAAAATGTTAAATATTATTAAAATATAACAATGTTACAATCCGTGTGTGTGTGTGTGTGTGTGTGTGTGTGTGTGTGTGTGTGTGTTTTCTCTCCAAAGGATCTACAGAATGTATCTTCACCTTATCCAGCTTCAGAGGAAGCATTGCCAGAAACAGAAGATAAAACTATACTTAGTAAGTGAGATATCAAAACAAATCACCCATTATTTACATTAGATAGGTGGACAGATAAATAGTTCGTGCAGGTATATGTGAGCACAAACTTGCTTTCAGGGAAAGAAGGGGGAGTTTTGCATAGTTGTGTACCTGGTCATTTAACAGAGAGAGCAAGATAAACACAGAAGTCCCTAACCTTTGTCTACAGCTAGTGATAAGAGATGAATATTAAGAAGGAATCTTTCTACACTCCTTCAAGTAGTTGCTCAGTTTTGTTGTGCTTATGATAACAGTCAGGAGAAATCCTCCCTCTTCCTGGCTTTGCAGGGAGATGGTATTTTATTGTTTCTTCTCGCCTGTGCAGATCTGGGTGAGTGGTACTGTTGGGGCTCCCTGCGTGCTGCTGTGCCCTTCACTGTGTTGAGGGAGGCTGCAGGGTCTGGTCTCTTGCACCCACCTGAAGAGTGGTTCCCTAGACAAAGTTAAGTTTATTCCCAGCCTTGAGCAAGGCACATAAATAGAACCAAATCCTCCAAACCTAATGAAAAGTTATCTCCCTTGGGATCTGGGTTCTAGTCTTTCAGATGCTTTTTAGAAACAGTGAAGGAAAACAATGTTAAATCTTAAATGTCTTTTCTAGCTATGCTAGTGAAGTCTTGCCGTATTTAATAGTTTCCTCATATTCTAGCATAAAGTTCAGATCCCCCTGTGCCAAAGTCATTATCACCATCACCCCTGAACAGTGTGGTGAGCATGCAGGTCTCCTAGAGCAGCTGAGTTTTGCATCTTTTAAAAGGGCATAATCTGTCCCTTATTTCAGTTATGTGTTCAATACAAGATAATTTTAATTGACTTTTAAACTATTGTAAGTATTGTATGACATATTTTATTACAGAAGTCCAGTTAATTATAAATGGACTCTGAAAACTTGTTTTTTTCTGTAGATTTTAACTAACAACACTTCTGACTTCTAGAATTTTCTACTTTTACACGTTTATTACCTATAACTTGATAATTTAGGAAAATAAAAATTAATGAATTAACATTTCAACAAATTTTCTTGAGAAACTTGGCTAGTTTTCTGAAAAGAAAACCTAAGCTGTATTTAAGAACTTCTAATGATACTATTATCGGTGAGGCATAATGGAATGAAGGAAGTAGAAAACGCCAAGCCACATAATGACTGGATTTTAATGTGGTAGAAGGACGGTGAAGCCATGCTGTGGTGATCCTTCCTCTGAGCATCTCAGGCATGGCTGGACCCAATAACGCATCTGTCCAAAGCCATAGAAGATCAAGTACTAATATGGTTTTAGTGGTAAATACTGGGTTTGTTCTTACCACTTTTTCTGTTAATAGGTACAGATACAAATAAAACTCTAAGAGTTGAAGAAGTCAAATCAAGTGATAATTTCTCTGAAGTAAGTACTATAACCTAATTTTGGCTACTAGTATATTGAAATAGGTCATGATTCATAGTTTCTTGATATGTCTTCAAATGGAATGAAATAGCAATGTGCTTCTCTTTGGTTTAAAGTAAATGTGATGTTGAGGCACCTGGGTGGCTCAGTCGGTTAAATGTCCAAGTCTTGATCTCAGAGTCATGAGTTCAAGCCCCACGTTGGGCTCCACATCCAGCGTGGAGCCTACTTAAAGTAAATATGATGGTAAAATATTAACTAAATCTAAGTTACTTAATTTTCTTTAAATTCTTTATCTCTAAAGTGGTGGAAATTGCTATTCAGTTTTGCCAGGACTTAATTTTCTTTAAATTCTTTATCTCTAAAGTGGTGGAAATTGCTATTCAGTTTTGCCAGGTAAGAAGGTATATACGTGCTTTTTAAAAATTTTAGTCTTATGTCAAGTTTATATTTATGTATTTTTCTTTATCACTTAATTTATTACTTTTATTTCCTTTCCTACTCTCTTTACCTTTAAATAATTTTTTTCCCAGAATTTCTCCTTAGACTTAGTGGTGACTCTACAGAATTTTGTAGTAACCCCTGAAAAATATTTATATTTCACTGACTATTACTTCTAATGGAAACTAATATTTCCTCATATAGTATTGAGATTTTATTTGCTTTATTTTTATTACATTTAATTACTTTTATTATGCATTTCTCCTTGGGAAAAATTTTATTTTTTTTTAATTTTTATTTTTTAGGGGGGACAGGGGCAGAGGGAGAGGGAGAATCTTTTTTTTTTTCAACTAACATCTTTTTCTAATTTTTTATTTAAATTCAATTTAATTAACATATACTGTATTATTAGTTTCAGAGGTAGAATTTAGTGATTCCTCAGGTGCATACAGCACCCAGTGCTCATTACTTCAAGTGCCCTCATTTAAAAAAATAAAATTACTTATTTATTTGTCAGAGAAAGAGAGAGAGCCCATAAGCAGGGGGAGTGGCAGGCAGAGGGAGAAGCAGGCTCCCCCCTGAGCAGGGAGCCTGATGCAGGACTCGATCCCAGGACCCTGGGATCATGACCTAAGCCTAAGGCAGATGCTTAACCAACCGAGCCACCCAGGTGTCCCATCAAGTGCCCTCCTTAATGCCCATTATCCAGTTACCACATCCCCCCACCCACATTCCCTCCAGCAACCCTCAGTTTGTTTCCTATAGTTAGGAGTCCCTTATTGTTTGCCTCCCTCTCTGTTTCCATCTTATTTTATTTTTCCTTCCTTTCCCCTATGGTCTCCTATGTTTTGTTTCTTTAATTTCACATATGGGTGAAATCATATGGTATTTGTCTTTCTCTTGCTGACTTATTTCGCTTAGCATAATACCCTCTACATACCACATCTTCTTTATCCATTCATCTGTTGATGGACATCTGGGTTCTTTCCATATCTTGACTACTGTGGACATTGCTGCTCTAAACATCGGGGTTCATGTGCCCCTTTGAATCACTATGTTTGTATCCTTTGGATAAATACCTAGTACTGTAATTGCTGGGTCATAGGATAGTTCTATTTTTAACTTTTTGAGGAACCTCCGTACTGTTTTCCTAGTGGCTGCACTAGTTTGCATTCCCACCAACAGTGTAAGAGTGTTCCTCTTGGGAAAGAGGGAATCTTAAGCAGGCTCCATGCCCAGCAGAGACCTGAACTCAGGGCTCAATCTCACGACCCTGAAGATCATGACCTGAGCTGAAATCAAGAGTCGGACACTTAACTGACTGAGCCACGCAGGTGCCCCTAGAAAACAATTTTAGATTTCAAATATTTTAGATTTCAGAACTACTTAAAGAAAGAAAAAGTTTTGGAAGGATATACACCAAACTATAAATATGATAGCCAATGGGGAGGGAAATGGGCTTAGAGACAGTGATAAAGGGGACTTTATAATTTTTACTCCATATATTTGAAATATAAATCAGCAGAAAGACTACGTGTATTTTTATATTTGCCTTTATTGAGTTACAAATCCTCCAAATTCCATATTCACTTCAAGGGCACACTTGTGTGTGTGCGCTGTTGTAATTATTTGGAATATATCAGTGAACAGAAATGACAGGATTGCTGGACCTTAAGGAATTTACACTCTAATAGAGAGAGACAGATAACAAACCATAAACACAGTAAATGAATTATATGACCCATTAGATGGTAATGAACCAGGAGGAAAGAAAATGTAGAGTGGAGTAAGGGGTAAGAAGCACAGGCTAAGGCCAAGGAGGTGGGGAAAGAGGGAAGGTTACTGTATTAATGGAGTAGGCCTCCTTGAGAAAGAGAGGTTTAACCAGATTGAAAGAAGTTTGAGAGAACCTGCCAAGGGCATCTGGGGCAGCATTTCAGGCAGTAAGAGTAGCTGGATGGCAGCCATGAGGCAGGAAGGTGCCTGTCCAGCAAGATGGGATAATAGTAAGGCATGAGGTTAGAGAGATGAGCAGGAAGGGAGAAAGATCAGGTCAGCCTTATAGGCATGACTAGGACATTTAAAGTAAACAAGGAAACATTACAGGGTTTTAAGTAGAGATCTAATATCATTTAACTTACAAAATACTCACTGGTGGCTGATTTAAGAATAAGCTCTAGGGAATTTCCTGTTGATAGAGCAGCTTTCTTGGACTAGCCCTTCTTCAGATAACATTATAAAGGCTGGACAAGATAGAAAAGTGAATTATTTGAAGGCCAAAAGCAGACCATAAAAAGCAAAGCAGCAGACAGACAAGCAGCACCAACCAGCAGAAATTGTATGAAACTGGATCACTGAATGAAGGGAACTTACTGGGCAAGAGCCATGCTCGTACAGGTTATCCCAGAGACACGCCATGTCTGCGTAGCACAAGAGTGACTAGCACTCAATCAGAGATCTTCAATAGTTTCGATTGAAAGTATTAGGAAATGAAGGCTGGGGATGTCAGAGCAGCTGAAAATTGAGAGGAAGATCTTGGAAAGGAGAGATCCACAACAGAGGAGCCTCAAAATCTACATATACATTTCCCCTAAATACTTGGCTGACTCCAGAATTGTGCCAGATGATCAGTGTCTTCACCAGAGAGCATGCCCATTTAATTTTTCCCCCCAAATATCAGATTCTGACTTTTAAATTAGCTGCACTCTACCATTCATTGTTTATTTTCACAGCTGACAGTGCGTGCTCGGCTTGGTGCAAAATCAGAAAAGTTGCTGAAGAAAGGAAAGAGCATTCCTGACATGTTGCTAGTTAACATCTTAGTAAATGCTATTAAGTATGTATTTTTTAATCTACTAATATATTCTTTATCAGATAGAAGTATATAAAGAATTATATAGAAATGTTTTTTTAACATCTAATAAATACTACTTGTCTACATAAGAAAACATACAGCAAGATGAAGATATGTTTTGTGATATACATTCGTATATTTCACTTCCCCCACTTTACCAGCCTTGACTTCACTCATGCAGATGTGAATACAGGTCAGGTTCGAACCTGACTGTGTTCCCTGCGGAGAATTTAAGGAAAAGTTAGATACTTGGAAAAGCCAAGGGACACATTATAGAGCAGAGAGACCCTAACTGTGTGGTCACAGGCCAGTGCCCTTCCTTGTTTTATGTTTCAGGAGGAGGAAGTGAACCCAGGAATCCAAAGGCTGGTCAGTGCTGGATAGGAAGGCAATGAGAAAGGAGAGGTTACACAGGCGAAAAGGGGATTCTATTGTTTAATATGAGTTCTAACAGAGAAAGAAATGAAGTCATAACTTTTAATCCCAAAATCAGAATCTCAATTTTACACAATTAGGGATTTAGAAGAGCCGAGTTGAAGTTTCTTCCCTTTTCATGTTGTTTTTCAATTTAAAAACCTCAAATAATAATTCTTGGAGCTCTTATTCTCTATGGAGGATGCTGCCCTGAAAGCAAAACCCCAGGAAATGCTCCTAATGCCCTGGCAACTTATAATCTAATTGAGATAAGGAAGACTCATTTGAATTTTTCTCATTCAAGAAAGACAATAATTATTAATTTTATAGCAAAGTGAATGAGAGCCAGAGGAGTTCAGATTAGGCAGTTATGGCTCCAGGCTGGACTGGGGGGGAATAAGAGTGACTCTTCAGGTTGGCAATGTGAGTACCCACTGCGTGCTAAGCTCGGTGCTGGGTTTTTAAAATGAATCATTTCAGTTTATCCTTACAACCGCCCTGTGAGGTATGTTATCCCACAATGTGTAGATGAGAAATGGTTCAAAGGAGGAACTGCCTATGAACACAGGCTAGAAAATGAAACACATACTCACCTAACAGTGAGGAGATCAGTTTGTTTGAAGTAAATAGTACGAGACTGGGAAAGACAAGACATTATAGGGAAGTAAGTTGTGGCCAGTTAGTTTTAAATACCATGTTACGGCCTCTGGAATAGATTTGGAGGGCAGCAGGGACCTACAGAAAGATTTTAAGCAAAGGAGTGATTGTGGTACATTCATAGGCCTAATTTTAGCTGTAAAGTAATAACATTTGCGTGGAAGGAGCTTACTGTGGAGTTAAAGGAAAGGTAAAGGCAAGATTCATTGTATTATTACTTCCAAAGTACTTGTATCTATCAAAATGTTCATGGTGTGTCCATTTTCAACTTAGTGAGATACCTGTGGCTCAAGGATGGGTCTTGGATGGTTTTCCAATGACATTAAACCAAGCAAAGCTTTTGGAAGAAGCTCTCACAGGCTGCAGCAGAGAGGTTCTAGAACTGGAGGAAAAGAGAGCACAAATATCCACATTGGCTATTGATCCTACAACCTCCAAAGAAGTGCCTCCTCCCCCTTCTGCATTTGATTTTGTCATGTTATTAGATATTTCAGATAATTCCTCGCTGGATCGCATGAATGACACAATGAGTAAGCTGGACACTTTCTCCTTTGTTTTGATATTCTTTTTTATAATTCAAAGCTCTTTGTTCATTCCTTCTTTGACTGAATCAGTGAATACTCCTATTTACAATTATAAGTGGTAATAGGAATCCATTTCAGATTTCCAAAGAATTGTCTAGCAGAGCGCATTTGCCTCTTGCTTTAACTGTTCGTGTTCAGCACTGCAGAGAGCTAGCAGAGAATTCTGTGCTGACTGCATGCATCTCACTGAACCCTTCCCTCAACTGGGTAGCTCCCCTGGCACAGGGGCACCCTTTTTGAGATCTGCATGCGTGGAGGAGCTTCTTGGGGCTGTCTGGTACATTGTGGTGGGTCACCATAATGAAGGTCATAAATCACATCTGTTCCGCAAGCAAGGATCTGGTAACATCCTTCCCTGAGATTGTGCGTGAAGTCCGAGGAACAAGTATCAGTTGACTGAAGTCCTCACGTGGTGGAGTTGAACAGTCCTTCCAACACTCACGGTTTATTTAATTACTTTTTGCCATTGAAATGAAAGTATTACTTTATTCCTCAAATTAAATACTTATGGGAAAAGCACATCTTCTTGAACCTTGTCTTTCCAAGTTATGAGGTATTTGACCTTGGAAAAGATACTTTGTTATTCTAAACCTGAGTTTCACAGTCTATAATTGTATTGTTACAGGTATTAAAGGAGAACTTTCTTTACTCATAACACTTCTGACAGCAAATGTGTATGTTTCCTACACCACCCAATTCTCCAGTTCTTGGGAGAGACCAACTGGGTGTTCTCCAATTTAATTCAGTGCTGGCACTAACTACTGGGAGTTAGGGCAGACTCCATAGGTTAAGGGCTCAGCCCCACAAGACTGTCCCCGACTTTAGATGCCAGTTTCAAGTAGTAGCTTCCCACGTTACCCACACTTCTGTCTGACTTGGCTACAAATTGGGGGTTTCCATGACCCTTCCTCAGGTTTGAACTTTCTATAATGGCTCACAGAACTCATAGAAAGAACACTTACTATTCCTGGTTTATTATAAAGGATATCCTAAGGGATTCAAATGAACAGCCAGATGAAGAAAAATACAGTGCAAGGTCTGAAAGAGTCTCAAGCTTAGGAGCTTTGGTCCCCGTGGAGTTTGGGTTATACTACCCTCCTGGCATATGGATGTGTTCACCATCCCAGAAGTTCTCTAAAGCCCTTGGTTTAGAGCTTTTATGGCTGTTTTAAAAAGCACGATTGATTAAATCATTGGCCACTGGTGATTAACTCAGCCCTCAGCCCCTCACCCCTCCCAAGAAGTCTGGGGTCAAGGCTGAAAGTTCCAATCTTCTAATCACATGGTTGGTTCCTCTGGCAACCAGGTCTCATCTTCCAAGAGTCATCCCACTAGCATTAACTCAGATAAGGTGAAAGGGGCTTATTATGAATAAGAAAAAATGCTCCTCACACCTATCACTCAGGAAATTACAAGCTCTTTGTCAGGAGCCAGAGAAAAAGACCAAGTATGTATTTCTTCTTATATCACAATATCACAGATATTAAATGAGATTAATGTAAAACACTTAGGAGAGAATCTGGCACAGGATAGCAAATACATCAGGAAGAATTATGGAAGACTTTGAAATGAACAAGAGATTATTAGATATCCTTTCAGTAGAACGTTGAGTATAGTCTTTTGGGCACTTTGGACTATCTGCATCTATAGAAGTCTGTGCCTTTCCTTGGCTTTGACTCAGACCTACTATAACAGTAAATTGTAAGAAACTAATGGCAAGTCAAATGATTCTTGTGCATAGACAAGCAGATGAATTTTTACTCAATCAATATATATTAATTTCTAAACTTTTGAAGAGATTTCAAGTATTAGATTGCTCTATACAGAGTGACCAGTTTTTCATCTATTAACATCTATTTTAGCATTCCTGACTGTAGATATGACCGTTACTCGGGTTCTCATTTGAACTGGTTGTAACATTTTACTGGTCCCTCATTAACTGGAGAGTTAAATAATGCCATTTTGCCTTTGTTTCAGAGTTTTGATTTTACCTTTTTAAAAAATCAGCCTTTAACAAATGGTAATCCTTATCATTCTTTTATTACTGCTATTGTTACTAATACAATGACATTCAGAGCTAGGAGAGACCTAGGGAATCATCTATTTCAGTGTTTTTATTTATAGATAGGAATTCAAAGCATGAACACCTGACTTGTCCAAAGTCACACTCATCCTTATTTTGAGTTTGTGTGATTTTGAGGTCTACTGTTTACTTAAATGAAATGACAAAACCATTAGATACTACTTTAGCTGGTGAGCCCAGTAGTGTAAACTGGATGCTGTCTACCAGATCTTAAAAGAGAGAACTTACTTCTAGCCATACAAGGGAGTAGGAGCTATGCTGGCTGCTGTGATGATTCTACTTCTCCAGCCAACTTGCCCATCCTGTTCAGGACATAGCTGAGAATTGGCTGAGAACACTGCCAACCCATGGCCCACTGGCGACAGAACCGGACCCCGCACTCAAGATCAATCTGACTTGAAAGTGGATATGTCAAGTTGTTACAAAGGGCACACAGAGACCTGTGGAAAAGAGGGTTCCTGGAAGCTGATTATAACCCTACAAGGGCCTCGGAAGGTTTGCCTACCCTCTCGGGCCTCCATAGGAAGCTTACTGTTGTATGTTTCAGAAACAGGAGGAAATCAATTGGCAACAATTTTTCAAGAAGTCCAACTCAGTCCACCTTGAGTTCTTTCAGTTCCCTATCAAAATTACATGACAAGTGATTCTGGCAGATTTGTCAAAGCTGATGTTAACATCTAAATGGTTTAATTTCTTAATTCTTGACCTTTGACTTATAATTAGGCTTAAAAATTCCCTTTCTCCACTACTACAGGGTGAGCTTCTCCTTTGTCAGATTTTGTGCACATATACACTCAGTCTTATTTATCCACCCTCAGAAATTAGTATTAAAGCACAATGTGATTTTTCTTTTTACCATATGTTTCTAACATTGCATATTTCTTGGTCTGAAGTGAACTGAGCCAGCTGTTGGATTGGGGCTACCTAAACCATGAAAACTAGGATGAAATCATTAATTTTATAGTTCTTACTTATTTTGATCAGAACTGAGTATGCTAAATCTAGCCACAACTTTGAAAATCAGTCTGCAGTTTTCATATTAAAATATTTTAAATTAAGAAAGAGTGTTATTCTTTCACATCTTAAGATTTTTCTTAAAAAAAGATTTTTCTTTCTTAGAATATTAGGTTGAATGGCCTTTGAAATATCATTTTGCCAATTTACTCTCCTCATGTTAAGCAAGACCCCATTTAAACTATTTTAGACAGATAAGACTCTACCCATCTATAATATTTTGTTCATTCATATATTCATTTGTTATTTATAGCATGCTTGCTGCGTGCCAAACATTGTGCTATGCACTGCATGTAGAGCAATAAAGAAGAAATGGATTTTCTCTTCAAAGAATTTGGTGGAAATTGTAGCTAAGGAACCAAGAGTTTGCAGTATAGAATTGTGTGTCCAACATGGCAGCCACCAGCCACACATGCTATTTAAACTAATTAAAATTAATAAACTAAAAATTCAACTCCTCGGTCACACGGGCCACATTTTATGTTCACATGTGGCTAGTAGCTACCATATCATCCAGCACTGGTGTAGAATGTTGCCATCATCTCAGAAAGTTCTATTGGATAGCACTGGTCTAGAGTGAAGGTAGCTAAAATGGTGCCACTAGTAAACATTTATCTAAGATTTATAATTTGCCAGGAACTGATAATACACAAATGAAAGGCAAATCCCTGTCTACAAGTTGTAGTGTAAGAAGCAAAAGTAAGCTGATTATTATAATACAGTTAGTTGTGTGCTATTATTATAATATAGTTAGGTGTACCTAGCATGGGAAGAAGTTAACCAGGCCAAGAAAGGAAGAGAGGTAGAGAGAAACACATCACAAACCTTGGCAGGTGAGCATGGTCCATCTAGAGAACATCAAGGAGCTAGTAGGGCTGAGGGGCAGAAACGAGCCTGGAGAGTAGGCATGGGCCAGCTGGACTCTTGCCCCAAGCTAAGGTGTTTGAACATCTTCCTGAAGCCATGTGAAATCACTGAATGATATTAAAGCTGAGATTTAGTGCAATTAGATATGCATTTTATAATGGTCATTCTGGCTCAGGATGGAGGATGCATTGGAAGGGGAGTGAGGTTGGAAGCAATAAAACCAATGAGAAAACTATTATCCTCTAAAAAACAACAGAAGGATTATGACAGCTGAGAGAGGCAAGGTGAGAATGGTGGGCTTCAAGTGGTATTTACAGGGCAAATCACAGAACTCAGTGATCAGCGAGGATGGGAGATGGAGCACAGGGAGAAAGGGATGGATGCAAGTTTCTGACCTACACAGTTTTGAATGATGATATCATTTACTTAGAGAATATGGAAAGAAACACATAGAGATCCTGTAGGGAAATGTCGAATTTGAAGTGCCTGTGGACTTTTAAGCTAAGATGTTGAGAGAACAGTTCTCTAAATGGGGCTAGATGTCAGGAAGGAAGCATGTCCTAAAGTTAAGGATTTGAAGGTGAGAGGTATCGCCTAGGAATAAAAATGTGCTTTAAAGAAATATCCAGGATGACCCTCAGGAAACATCAGAATTTACTGGGGAGAGCAAAGGAAGAAGTGTTTAGAAGCAGCAGCTAGAGAGAGGAAGAAAGCCAGGGAAAGCAGTGTCTCATAAGCCAAGAAAGGACAGATTTTCAAAATCAAGTTGTACTATTCTCATCCCAGACCAGTAGGGGCTGGGGTCCTGAGGCCCAGGTTGGGGCGTGAGAGCCCAGTCTCTAGGGTCGGGTGCAGCAAGCTGCATGCAATGCTTGAATCTGTGGAGAAGTCTGAAAAACAGCATCACAAGGAAGCAGCTTACAGCCAAAGCCTGGTGGGCTCAAAGGCTGAACATTGGGCCAGCCAAGGCTGGGCAGAGAGAAAAGGCGCCAGACTCAAACCCAGTAGGCAAAAGACCAGGGAGACCTAAGGAGAGGGAACAGGCAGTCTAGGAGCATAAAGCTGTGTCAGAATGGGAGACTAGATGGCTGCCTGGGTTTTTAACCAGTGCCTCAGTTCATCGGCCAGCCTGAGAGGGAGCAGCAGTGTTCATAGTATGGGGAGAGGAATAGAGAGGTTTTGAGTGCAGGCCCTATAAGGGTAACTTCTGTGACTAACAGTAACTGAGAAGAAACGGGAGAGGCTTCCAAGGCTGATAATGTTTGCTCATTGATCTGGGTGCTGTCTTCAGTTTGTGAGGTCATTGAGCTAAATATTCATGTATGCATTATTTTCAGTGGGTATAGTTCAACAAACAGCTTAAGCATTAAAAAGAAGTCCAGAACCTGGAGTCAGATTACTGGAATCAAATCCCTGCTTTGTCATTTGTGACCTGTGCAATGTGGGGCCCATTACAGAATCATGATCTTGCTTTTCAAGTTATGTTGTGAAAATAAGATAATATGTGTAAAAGTACTTAAGAATTGTGTGCTAAATTTTAACTATAAATACAACAGAGAAATCAAGTAAGATAAGGATGTCCATTGGCCTTGATGTTTTTGGTGAATGGAATGAGAGCTATTTCAATGGAGTAGGGGGCCATGAAGGATGGTCTGGGGTGGACTGAGGTATGAATGGGAGGTGAAGAGGTGGAGAGCTTGAGTGAAGGTAACTCTCAAGAAGTTTATCTCAGATTCTCTATCATCTATCTATCTATCTATCTATCTGTCTGTCTGTCTGTCTGTCTATCTATCTATCTACTCAGCTGATTTTTGAGCCAAGGAATTAGTGAGGTTACAAGTCATGAAATTGTATTTTCCTTCAAAGATGCCTACCAGTTCAAGTATAGACTTGGAAAGAGAGACAAATATCAGCTAAGGCTGGTGTAGCTCAAGGACACAAATCGAAGTTGTTCGATGAGGGAGAGAAGCTGGCGTGTTCAACCATGCAACTCAGGTTTGCTAGAAAATAAAAAGTCAAGATAATGCAGGTAAATTTGGGAGAAAGGGTGTAGGGACTGGACGATGTTGGAAAGATTCATCAGGTATATGGGAGTGCTAGAAAGACAAATAGTAGGAGTGTAGGTCTTTAAGACTGCAGAGATGGAGCCATTCAAGATGATCCCAAAATCCAGGATGTGGACATGGACTTGGAAAGAGAGTGTCACAAGTGGAGAGAAGGGGAAGGGAGACCCGTGCCAGGGTGGAGTTGGGGATAGAGGCATGCTGATAGATGTGCTGAAGTCCTCGACAAAGTGAGAGAGTGACCATGAAATGGTGCAGGTTAGCGCCTCCTGAGAAGAGCTCCCACATTCTTCCACCACCTATCATGGACACCAGTAATCTTTAGGTATTATAAATAACCTAAAAGCATTATTCTGTATTCTAAATCACTTCATCTTTTTCTATCCTAAATGTAAACGGAGAAAACTGATTGCTATATCCTGTGAGGGTTCTCCATTTTCCTGAACAAGATTAGGTCACCCTTCAGTGTTCTCTTGCATTGACTGAATTCCTTTTAATCTAGTTCAAGGGTCTCTTCCCTCTTTATGACTTTCTTTTTATTCTAAGTTCATGAGTTTTCTGGACTTTGTACCATTTAATCCTGAATAGGACTCAGTCAGAGCTGTTGAGGATGTTTTTGTTTTTGTTTTTGGTCTCTTGTGGTCAGTTTCCTTTATGTCTACCCTATAAGGAAAGATCACAGAGTCTAGAAAGAAAGGTGATTTACTTTACTGGATTGTAACATACTGTCACCAGATAATTTTTACATATGTTTTGACTTTATGGCCACCCTGTTATTTCATTCTTAATCTTTATACCATAGTGTTGATTTTCTCATTATTTCCTAGTTTGTTTTTCATGATGACCTATCACTTTTCATTCTCACCTCTTCCGAGTCACTCCTGAGATCCTACACATTGAAACTACAGCTCCTCTTTAATGTTGTATCATATGTCATTTTCCTCAGTTTCCAAGGAAAATTTGAGTCTGATCCCAAAACTATACTCTTTCAACATGTTGTTAAATATTTTAATGAATATTGGATCAATGGCAGGATCAGATCATTTTGGATGTCTTGCATCAGTAAATTTTAGCAGTGCTACTGAAACTTTGGTTTAGCAAATTATCTAATTAAATAATTTTCATATCATAGCTGAAGCATTTTCAAGTGAAACTCATGAAGACATCACTCAACGTGTAGCTGCTGAAAACCAAGATATGGATGAGGACCAGAATTTAAGAGATCAGATTCAGCATAGGTTAGTCTTGAACTCACTGTCCTCCTTATTTCTTGCCCTTTGAACAGACTGACCATCAGTCACATTGGAATCATCAGATATAGGAAAAAAAAAGATGTATTTTCTAGCATTCAGCCTCTTACAAGTAAAACAAAACTAAATAGTTTTGATGGTGAGTGAAACATTTATGTGCTAGCTTTCATATTCAGAGCGCAAGTTATCCTAGAATGGGAAGAGGAGAATTAAATCAGGCGACACTTCCCTCAATGGTTCATTACATGGACTCCTAATTTAGCCCTCATTCAGCAAATGCCAGTGAAGATCATGATATTTTAAAGAGCTAGGCATCAGACCAGAGTATAGTTTAAAATGACTTCCATTTTGCTAAAATGATGTTATACAAAAAAAATCCCCCAAAACCAAAAAAACACCCTTCTCTTGGTTGTGCACAGTTTGCTCACTGGAACAGAAAACTTAAGAGTTAGACAATTTTATGAAACCCGGAGAAGTCTAAAAATAGGAGGTGAGCCAGAGAAAAGTAATTGTCTACATTAATTAGCTTATTAGCTACATTGAGTTTATCTATTCTCAAGGAAGGCAAGAAAGTTTCAGGAATTGTTCCAAGATTATTTTTGAGTCAAGCAAGTAAGTCTGAGCTATCTACGTTTACTCAGAGATTTCTTTAACTTTTGTCTCTAAGAGAAGAACAAATGACCTCAGGCTGTACCTCAAACTGTAGCTACCTTGAGAAGTGCTCTCAGAGTTCATTCTACCGTGAGTGCAGGTGATCTTCTGTAGATTTTCACTGAGTGAACCAAACTTACACTGAAGGTTTCCTGAAATGGTGGCCTTTTCAAATCTTCTTTTACTCTCATATATTTCATAAAAATATGGCTTGATGGTTAAATAATTTCTTCTTCAAAGTAATTAATATTCCACTGCCTGTATATTTTTTAGAGTTGCTTTTTCAGTTTTAACTGTATTGGCCGCTTATTTTTTCCTTATGTGTGCCGGGTAAATCATGCCTAATGTTGCTCAACTATTTTAATCGGTATATGTTATCATACAATATTTTTGCAGGATTATAGGCTTCTTGGACAACTGGCCTTTATTGGAGCAATGGTTTACAGAGCCAGAAAATATTTTGATAAAAATCAATGCTGAAGTAGATAAAGAGTCTTTATGCCATAAAGTAAAAGAAATGTTTATGACAGAAATAATGAAAAAAGAGAATAAAGGTAATTACATTTCTTTATAATTCTGAACTTATGTAACCAAAATGGGTGGTTTTAATGAACTTAGGGAAAAATGAAAACACAATTACAAAGTTCTCTTTTTTATTTGGGTTATACTGTCTACAAGTATCTTCTCTAGCTCTCTGCTGCAGATGTTTCTAGATAAGAGATTTTTCTGTTTGTTTTAATTTCATCAAAATAAGTCATCTCACTGAAAGTACTGTTTTCATGTGAAAAAAAAAATAGCAGAGTTAAAATTAACCTCAGGAGTTAACCCTCCTTTTAGGATGGAAACCCTAGACAGTTTATTTTCCCCAAATCTTGATGTGATGTGAATTTACTGATTATTAACTACTTATTTTATAAGCCTTCTTTCGGAATACATCTTATCACATTAAACTATCCTGACCTCCTTCCTCCTTCGTTCAACCAATAATAATTTCCCACTAGCTTTTCGTAGTATTATTGAAATTTATTATTGAAAAGGATCTTAGGCTAATACACTGCCAAAGCCAGAATTCAATGGAGAATTTTACCTTTGCAAAATGATTTGAAAAATAAATCTTTCTCTTTTGTTTATCAGTCACCCCTAATTGTATTGACAGCAGCATCTTCTTGGTATAATAAAAAAGGTCAAATAATACCACAAGGATTCTAAAACTGCCTTGATAGCATGCTGTTTCCTGTCACTACATTCATGACCTAACCACCATAATGTATCAATTAGCTGACCCCAAACTAGCACATAGGTATAAGCCATAAATACCATGAGGATCCAGGAGCACACGCTTAGGAAGACAAACTCCCACATCCAAATGTCTCCTCCCAATAACCACCCATGTGAAACTCTCAGACAAAACAAATACCAATCCATATATTATTTAAGCAGCTTAATACGTTATTTGACCGTCAGAAATTAGGTTGGAGGCTGGAGGAAACCACCCACAGTGATCTTAAGAGTCTTGGTTGGGAGGCAGAAACACCAATTCTAAGCTGTAGCTTCAAACATCTACAGGTTAGAATCAGTTTGTTTTTGCCAGCTATCAGACTCACTTCAACATTTTCCTGAAGATTTTACATTCCAATCACTAAATACATCAACAGCTCAACTGCCACTTAGTTAAGTTTACATTCACTTTACATTCCTGTTGGTTAATCACTTGAACAGATATTTTTTCATTAAAACCATAAACATTGACCTAGCCCAATGCTCTGAATTAAACCTCCTGACTAAGTTAAAATAAAAAAAAAATAAAAGGATGTGGTACTTCTGTATATATTCTGAGGTAAAGAAGTGACCATTATATACTTCTAAGTAGGAAAAAGCTGGTTACATAAAAAATAGTCCTGGTTTTTTTTTAAAAGTATGTACTTTTACTAAATATACTAAATACCCTACTAAATATATATGCACAGGAAAGAATCTGGCAGTCTCCACAGTACTGGACCGTGGAGGAAGAGGGGGACAGAAACTTAATAGGCAATTTCCCTTTCTGCTTATTCGTCTAAATTGTTGGACTTTTGCAAACAATAATTCTGTATTACTTTTATAATCAGAAAAAAAAACCTTACTTTGCACTTTGAAAAAACATCTAATAGAATAAGCCTCCTTGCTTGCTGAATTGAAAAGAATCTAAGGGCAGAGGGACTACGTATAAAAAGAAATAGCCACACAAGAGTGAGGGTATTCATGGCCCATGGTAAAGTCAGTAGTTGCTGCCATGTCCAACGAGGAGGGCTGGTGAGGCCAGGGAGGCCGGGGAGGGCCGGACAGGAAGGGTGAACCTGAATGGTGAGAGGCAAAGGGCCATACTGGCAAGAAGAGCCTACAAAAGCAAGAACCAGCCATGTCCTCCTCTCCAGGCCCCCAGGCTGATGGGCTACTCTACACTGCTCAGCCCTCTATTTAAAACTTAAAAGGCTGCCCCCCAGCACTTCTGATCCTCTTTACTCTCTTCTGTTTATTTTCTCCATAGCACTTGCCACCACCCACCCCTTCTATAAAGTAACTTACTCATCATGTTTATGGTTTGCCAACCACCGCTAAAATGCAGGCTTCAGAGGGCAGCGATTTTTCTCTTTTGTTTTACTGACCTATCTCTGGCAACCAGAACTGGGCCTACTGTTTTTTGTTTTGTTTTGTTTAAGATTTTATTTATTTATTTGAGACAGAAAGAGAAAGAGAGAGAGAGAGAGCACATGAGAGGGGGGAGGGTCAGAGGGAGAAGCAGACTCCCTGCCGAGCAGGGAGTCCAATGTGGGACTCGATCCAGGGACTCCAGGATCATGACCTGAGCTGAAGGCAGTTGCTTAACCAACTGAGCCACCCAGGCGCCCCCCCCCTACTGTTGTTTTTACTACTTATTAACAGTAGTGGTGGGAGTTTGATCTCATTGTTAGGACCCATCCTTTCCTTTGAGGCACAATTCAAGTCCAATAAATAGTCTCTGCTTGAGATAAAGAATTATTAAGAAGACTTGAGTACTATGCACTAATCTATGTACTTTGCATGCATTTACTCCCAGAAGTCTGGAAGGCTTTCCCCTTCTGTCTCATTCCCACCCCCAAGGCTTCAGTCACTTTGTTCTTCACCTTCTCTTCATGCGTTCTTTACCTTGGTTTTCCACTGTTAATTTTGAAGTAATCCTTTATTTTCCTATTCCACTACATTAACTACATTTAGATTGTTACTTTTACATTTGGCATCCCTTGTCAACAAGCCTTTCTACCTGCTACACATGATAAGGAAAATCTGTGTCCTAAGATGGCCGACTGAGCCAGTGAGAGAGTCCCAGTCCTTGCCCCAGGGCTCTTCCGTGTTCTTATCCCTGCTCTGCTTCCCGCACGCACCCATCCAGGTCCTCCTCCCTGCCCCGCTTCAAGCACGTGCCAAAAGTACCAAGTATATGGAAGTAGAAGTGTATAAATTGCCCCTTTTGTTTGTGCTCAGGGCTCAGACCTTTGGAGAACACTCTCCTCTGAGCCCGCTGGCGTTAAATAAACCTCCTACCCTCCAAGATCTCCGAGTGCCGCTTGGTTCTTCTTTTGGGCGATCCAGTCCAGGTTCCATAACACACACACACACACACACACACACACACACACACACACACACATCATCATCATCATCATCATCATTATCCACAAAGTAAATGACATAAGAGACTCTTAATCTCAGGAAACAAACTGAGGGTAGCTGGAGTGGTGGGGGGTGAGAGGGATGGGGTGATGGGGGGATGGACATTGGGGAGGGTATGTGCTATGGTGAACACTGTGAATTGTGTAAGACTGATGAATCACAGAGCGTACCTCTGAAACAAAAAATACATTATATGTTAAAAAAAAAAAAAAAAAAAAGAAAAGAAAACAACGTTTCTAACCAGGCAGAGAAGGCTTCAAATCCTAGCTTTAAGGACTGGATGATTTAAGGGAAGGCCTTAAAACATGAATTTAAACTTAAATCAGTATGGGCAATTTTATATTAATTTAGGCTTATCTTGGTTCAAGTAAAATAGCAGGTGTCTAGAGTCTCTAATAAAGGTCCATTTTTCTTATCTTTTCAAAGTTAAAAAGAAATTAGAAGAAAAGGAAGCTGAGAAAAAAGAAGAAGTCCCACTGGCTGAGCCTCGGCCTACTCCTCCCCCTCCTCCTCTTGAGCCAGAAAAGGAGAAGGAAACCCATTCAAAAACTTCTCCAGCAAAAGGGAAACCATCATCAGGTGATTGACAGAATAATTTATAATCCTGTTTTCCAGTTTTTTATCTTCACTTAGAAAAGAATTATAAATCGCAGTACCAATGCCCTTATTTAGATTCAGACTTTGAGCAACTTCAGTGGTATGGTGAGGTGCTCAGACAGAAGTGGGAAAGTCCTCAGTAGCTAAGAGCATGGAGGGAAAGTGGAGTCCTCCTACCCAGTTCTTCTGATTAGAATAAGGCCATGGGCGAGACTAGGGAGGGCACAGAGAATAACCAGAAGGAACTCAGAGCAGATCAAAAGGACAGATGTCTGTTTGCTGAACGGTAGACTGATGTTTTTTGTAGAGTGAGAACATTTTCAGAAAATAAGAGTTAGTACAGCCAGTTGTTCATAAGAATAAGGGAACAAATCAACAGCATTCATCAGGGTCTAGAATTCATATGTAACTTCATCATCTGTGGGAGTATATGTGATAATAAAACGATAGAAATGAGCATCCGGCTTCTCAGGAAATGTATATGTTTGTAATTTATAATATATACGGATAAAGAGTTTGTGTAGGGTGTATTTTTTTAGCTTAAGTTCTTTCTACATCTTTAACCACGAAGGGCCATTAACTTAAGTGGTAGACAATAAATATAATGACCAAAGTGAAGTGCTCACCCGTTGCAATGCACGATATTGGTAGAATGTTAGTACCAGTTTGGTGCTTTGTATAGGAAACAAATGTGGCTCTCAGGTCTAGTTTTAGCTTTGTAAGTAGCTGGCTGTGCATTACACAAGTCGACCCAGGAATCCTTGATCTTGTGTCAGCATTGTATTTTTAAACTCCAGAATCTTTGTGCTTCGTGGACATTTGAGAAGGATGTGAATTTTTTAATTGAATTTATTTATATTAAACAAATAAATTTAAAGACTTAAGTAACATACATTATGTTCTATTAAAGACCATTGTATTCCAATAAAATGGGGTTTAACTAAAGGCAAAACACACAAATTCTAAAGAAATGTTTTTTTATCATATGAACAATAAAGAACAAAGCCATAAATTAAATATATATGCCCTTTTCCCACTACCTCATTAGGAATTAAAAATAAATTCAGAGGTCTGGAGAAAAAATAGAAATCTGTTTAGAACTGGGGAGAACAGTTTTCACAGTGGCTCGAGTAGCCTAGACTTATCCAATATAGTCCTTTAACCTCTGACCATGACTGTCCTACCGCGACCTCCCCCTTGGTCCGCTCAAAATCTGGGTGACCTGTGTACCTGAGCCATTCCCCGAAACCAATCTCTGGTGTTTCTGGTTGTAACACAGTTCAGTCTTTAAGTTTCTGAAGTTTGCTTGCAATTTTAAAATTGTATTCTTGAATACTGTGCATGGGAGGAATAATAAAGCTATTGTTGCTTAAAGGAGTGCTTGCATCTGTCTCTTTTTTTCACCAAGGACAGGCCTACTGCCTGATCTTTAAAAACTTATCCAAGTGTTAATCTCCAGAGGCCTAATTACTGCCTTCCAACAACAATGCCTTAATGGAAAGAGATCTCTGTGCTCGTGGGCATCGAGGGGGCAGTAGAGCGAGGCAGTGAAAGGGGCGACTGCCCTTACAGCTCAGGGAAGCTTAGTGAAGCAATTTTAGAGGGGAAAGTTCCTGGCAGGTTTATTTTTATATAAGTAATTAACAATTTTTTTCAAATGAAACATTTTCAGAAATGAAAGCCTGAGGCTTCTGAACATGTCCATCTCAAACACCCAACTACAATCTTTAGAAGTTGAGATGAAAAGAGGAATTTCTGGGGCACCTGGGTGGCTCAGTCATTAAGCATCTGCCTTTAGTTCAGGTCAGGATCCCAGGGTCCTGGGATCGAGCCCCGCATCAGGCTCCCTGCTCCGCGGTAAGCCTGCTTCTCCCTCTCCCGCCCCCGCTGCTTGTGTCCCCTCCCTCACTGTGTCTCTCTCTGTCAAATAAATAAATAAATCTTTAAAAAAAAAAGAAGAATCATTTACCAAAAATTCTTTTAAAAAATCAGGGTAGAAACAGTGAAGAAGGAGGCATAGGGCACTGAGTACAAACAGTCATTTTGTCCCCATATGGTTCTGCATTGTATATAGTTCTACATTTTATATCTGCTTCAAATGAACTTGGGATTAAATCTGAAGGAGTTCACAGTTACATTCTATTAAAGGGTCTATTATCAAATCCACTACCAAACTTCAGAATTTAATTTAAAACTTAAGCTGTCAGTGTGACAGAATATAATAGTACTATATCCATGCTGCTATTTAAAAATATTTTTGGAGATTTCAGAATCTATTTTAGAACTGATTTTAAAAAAAACAGGTAGAGTAGATGTTGCCCCAGCCGAAATTAGACTTGCCCACAATGCTTTATAAATTCAGTGTCCTTTATAAATTCAGATATCTCTATCTGTAACTTCTATTCTCTGTTGCCTTGTTTAGAGCTAGTTTAGAGCTAAATAGTTGGTTACCCAAAGTATTGTTATTACAGGAAGTAGGAGCTTATCTAAACTTTATTGTTATTATTATTATTAGGCTTATTTCTAAAAAAGCAACTAGTTCAAATATTTGGTTTTTATTTTTTTGTTTGTTTGTTTACTTATTTTTGAGTTTGGCAGTTGGCTATTTGGATACTTAAAAGTCTTTTTATAGACGCTGACCAAGTTTCAAGGTTAATCCTTTTCTATGTCTTCTTTCTATGAAGTCTTGGTTTTCGTATCTGAGAAGTTTAAATATGGCATGTGCTATACATTTACACATTCTTATAATTATCACTTCTAAATATAAATAGTAGATCAGATAGGATCTCTCCATCATAGGCATTTAAATTGTCCCATATGTCCATCCTTCCAATGAAGAATAAACTGTAGCCCAGGGCAAAAGGTAGATAATGATTGAACTTGTTTGGTGAATAATGTGGAATATAGGGAATTTTTTCAAGGAACTAATTTATTATTTGGGATGCCTTATTGACCTTTAGATGATCAGTTTCCTGTTTTCCCCCTTCCAGTATAGTTTTGAACAGGAGTTCAAGGAATCCAAGATAACCATATCCAAACCATCCTTTACATTGCAAGTTATAGTCAATGCAAAATGGAAATGTAGAAATTACAAGGCGTGAGGTCAGGAAAAGCTCAAGGATGCATCATCTCAAAACAGTGTGGTTATTCAGCTCTTCCTCAAGGTGTTTTGGCATCATTCTTATTACAGATTTAGTTGTCTTATTGTATAAGGATCATTTAGTTGAAATAAATAAAAATAGAGCCATATGCTTCAAATGAACTTGTAACTGACTTTTAAAACTCTGCAGGTTATATTGCACTGAAGAGTTTACAATCAAGTCCACTACCAAATATTGATACTAAACTTAGGACTAAACTTCTCAGTGTGACAAATCAAGTAACACTATCAGGGCTGTCATTCAAGAAGTTTTAATCCAGTCTGTCTGCAGGTTAATTTTAGCTCAAATGAAGATGTCACAAATATAACTGTTTATCTGTGAGAAATAGCATTTGATTGTGTATGAGTAATATAGCCCAGAATATTAAAGAAAATCATCAATAATGTTTATGTCTTGAATTTTGTTTAGAGTCCTTGCATGGTAAGCAAGAATCTCTTCAGGAAGGAAAAGGGAAGAAAGGTGACACTTCACTCAAAAGAAAAGGTACTGCAGATAAAGATAGATATGGTTCAGTGTAATTCTGCATTTCCCAACTGCCTCAGGGAAGAGAGCCAGATCTGTTAGTTGTATACACTGAATATTTTTGTTGTATACACTGAATCTTTGGCAAGGCCTTATAAACCATAAGCCCTTGCCAAAGAATATAACCTCAGTCGTTTTGTAGCCTGGATTTTAGCAAAGGTCCTACTAAGAAAAGTGATGCTTGTGGGGAATAATTTAGAGATATCTAGTATACAGAATATCCATTCATCGTAGAAATTATAGGTGTTATCCTTGGGCTAAGCTATGCCATCAGAAAGCTATGCACTGAACCATATTTTCTTGAGCTCTCATCAAATTGCCTTCACTGATATGCACTTCGGTATGAAGTCCTCAACTCCCTTCACAGTATAACGTAGCAGTGGAGGTGAAACTTTCATTATACCAATAATAACCTCATATTTTATTTTCTGAGGGGATAGTATGCCCACTACATCATTTAATGGCCCGTATATGAAATCCTAGGTGAGAAATTTCATTCAGAATCAAGGGACAGGAAACCCTTCCTCTGAGTGGTTAGATAATTAGCACATCTAAATGATGATACTTCCTTTTCTATTTTGGCTGACCAGAAGTTCAGAACCAAACTAGTGCCCATATCCATGCAAGGGTACCTAGATCTCAATATCTGCTTTCCAATACCTCCTCCCAGTTTTGACCTTCCACTTTAAGTTGTACTTGTCCTCACCCTAATTTCATGTAATTTTTTTTCTATTTTTTCAACTGTTTCTGTGAAATAAAGGGGGGTAAAATTTTTAAGTAATTGATAGTTGACAGAAGAAAATCCTAGACTCTTAACAGCATCTTAATTAGATTTATGTTGAAGCTGCTATAATAACCAATTAAAGATTGAAATGCAGTTATAAATATATACAGTTGGCTTTTTCAGGGTATATTCAAATGGGGTTGTCATGTGTACCTTTTCTTAACTTTTCATTATAAATTGCCAAATGCAGTTGCAAGCCAAGAGTGTGCAAGTTCACAAAATGATGGGAAGAAAGGATCTTTATTTTGCCATTTAAAAATACATAACCATGATCCCAAAGAGAATTTCATCCTTCTCTAATTATGTAACATGATATATAACTTGAGCCACCTGATGAGTTAACACTGAGATATAAATTTTAGCCAAAATGTTAAGGGCTATAATTTATGCTCAGCTCTACCCATTTACTAATAGGAGAATAATTTTCTCATTTACAGTATTTATTCCTTGCTTTCTCATTGTGATCAATAAAAGCAAATGAAGGATCATCATAGAATCTTCAAAAATAAAAATTAAAAAAAAAATTAAATGTACTATGCACATTAGTTACCAAATCAAGTTAAATATAATAATGCACATGCTTTAAGAGCCTCCTTATTTAAAAGTATACACACCCCAAACAAACCATAAGCAAATACAAGTTCAACCAGTAAAATATATACATTGGAGTCATGCAGTTAGCTCAATTTAAGTAACTAAGAACTTTCAAACATTTTTTGCTTTTATTTTACTGCATTTCTGTTGTGTTTAATAATATTTGAAATAAGTGAATTTGCAATCATGATTTAGAAGTCTTTCTGTTACATAGAAATGCTGTTTTTTGGCATGTGTCATAGGTTTCCTCATTAAAAGGAAGTTACGATTTTAATGCTTAGTATTTAAAATTAACATCATTGGAGGTGAACACAACTGATTGATTATCCGTTTATCTCATGGATCATTTGATACCATTATAATGAGATCATCTCTTCTGATTTAAGGAGCTATCTCCTTTTTTCTGTCTTCAAACTTACATTTGCTTCCTGCTGTTGACATCTTTGACTCCGTCCTATTCTTCTCTGCATAATAGATCAGTCTCTACCCTCCTTCTCCCAAATCTTGACACTGAAATGCCTTTTGCCAAGTGTATTTTGGTGTTCTTAAATCATTTCTTATTCTCTTCAACCCATTTGCCATTGCCCCACGTTATCGATTCATAAAACACAGCTTTTCAACCCCATGACCTTACCTACCACTTGTTAATTAGGGGCTGAATGAAGAAAGTTTTCCCTAATCAACTAATTGCTGAAAATACTGAGTTAGGCCAAGTTAAAAAAGTTTTTAACGCAGGACTTTAAAAAATATGTCAATATGCATCTCTAAGGAAGTGGGAAATACAATATGTAATATCCCCAAATATTTTGGCTGCAGAATTCTTTCTTGGAAGAGTATCTACTGGGGCTAGAGTTTTATGGAACAAACATCAGGGAATGATGTTGTCTCTAGTTCCACTGGCCTGCCCACGTATTGGCATTGGCATCGTTCCAGTGCTTGCTTTCCGACTTGACTTATAGTAATGGGTGCTACCAGGCCACTTAGCAGTAAATGAAATGTCAGTGTTATAAACATCAGTGACATTTAACTGGAAGGGCATGGAAAAAGATAAAAGGCTAATGAAATTGAAATACCTGGCTGCATCCACCAGAGCAGTGGCTCTTTAAGTGTGGTCACCTAGGAACTTACTAACAACACAAATACTTGGCCCCACTCCAGACCTACCAAATCTAAAACTCCTGGAGGGGCCCAGCAATTTGTGTTTTAATAAGCCCTCTAGGGAATTCTGATGATTGTTAAAATTGGGGAACTATTAAACTGGAGCCCAAGGATTAATCCTCTACTGTAGCCATTGGAATATCAGAAACATTCAATTATTTATAACATATTTTTATATGTCCCATCCCCCCAAATATTTAATTTGGATTGCAATTTAGGAAAAACATACATATGAACTGTTTCTATTTCAACATTGAATGGCTACACTGAAGACTAAACAATCCAGCTTTCAAGTGAAAGCCGGTCTTTCATTAGAAACTGAAGCTTCCATGTGGTCGGGTGAGTGGTACTGAGGAAGAAACGTCCCCCCCCCACCCCGGTTACATTTAAGATGCTGGCAGATTATGTTCAAATCCCTATGGCATAGATACATTTTTATTCATTCAAATTTTGTTTTTCCCCTTAGCATTTTCATTATTAAAAAATAGATGTAAGTTAAATGGAATCAAAGCACGATGGTCCAAAAAGACTACCTGGCTCTTAGTTTTCACTGAATGATCATGTTATTTAAGAAAAGAAGAAAGAAGAAACTCATTCCAGTCTCACATTTACAATTGCAAAGTTCTTCCTCTTAGGAATTCTTCTTAGAGAAATTCATCTTAAAGTGCCCATAGTGTTATCATTTTTATTTCACCAGATTCAGGTCAAATAATGGGAAATCACCCTCTTGAAATATACATCAAATAATGAACATTGTTCGTTATTGCCTGACCAAAGATTTTCTTAAATTTTTCCTAAGTGTAAAAAGAGCTGGATACAACTTCAGACCTATAGATAATGGATACTATTTTTAAATGTATAAGTAGAGGTCACCTAAACTCTCCATAAGACATAATTGACAATTCCCCCTGTACTTATAATCTATATAATTTAACTAGCATAAAAGTGTAAGATATATTTACTTTTCTAAATAGCATTATCATTAAATAATACTCATTAAGGAAATATAGCTTGGGAAATAAAGTATTCCCAAATCTATAGGTGTCTATAAACTGCATCTAAATTCTCAGTAATTATTCTGAAGGTAAGTGCAATTTAAACGGAATGATTTTCTAAACCATAATAACCTTGATCCTTTAAGGAAATATTAGGCTTTCTGAGTTCCGCGACTTTGATGAATCACAGGATCTTTCAGACCATAAGAGTGCCATGCCACCCAACTGGTCTAGGTTCCTTTCTTCATGCTCTCAGGGGGAGTGAAGCATATGCCCTTTCTGGATTCTGAACTGAACATTAGCATTCTTTCTCTTCCTCCTCTTTCTCCTCCTCTACCTCCTCTTCCTCCCTCCTCTCTCTTCCTCTGCTCTCCCCTTCTCTCTTTCTCACGCCTTAATGCAGTCAGGCTTATGGCACAGCATACTCCCTGAGTGTAGCAAGAAATAGTTTCCCACTCAGAAACCCTGTGTCTCATTCAGGGAATGTTGGAATATTCAGGAGCTACGGTACTCTGTCTCCTTCCCCACATCCTTCACTGACTCCAGCTGACTTACAGTAACCTCCTTCCTCCCTACTCCTCCCCTGAGCTTCAAAACAAAAACAAAACAAACAAACAAACAAACAAAAAAACCATCAAGAGCACTGCTCATAGTATACTTACTCTTTCTCATTCCGGATGGAGAATTTAATTTGCTAGTACTTGCAATAGTAAATGAAATGCACTTTTCAGTGTAAACTTTGTTCGTTATGAAAGCAAGGACAGAGACAAAAGTAAAATACCAAGTTGCTTTTGATAGCCAACTGGACAAAAAACCTGAGTGGCTTACAACAAACAAACAAACAAACAAAAAAAAAACCAAACCTGTTCCTGATATTTATTGGTTAATTTGGAGGTTGTAGAGAATGGGGTTTTTTATTTTTTTGATTTGCTAAGACTCCCCAAAACTGCTTAATGGGTTGCCTGAAGTCTGCAGTAATCTTAGATTTATTCATCCACCAGAATCTGGTTCCATTCATCTACTTGTAGTGGAATGATTTATTATGCATATTTAAGGTTCTCCTAAGGGAAAATCACCAGGAGGGAAAGGACCAGTAAAGAAATCACCTGCTGATTCTACAGATGTGTCACCTGTTCCCATAGTGCCACCACCACCTAAGCCAGGAGCCGAAGAATGGGTCTACGTGAATGAACCAATTCCTGAGGTATGGCAGTTTAAGACTGAAGTTAGTAGGAGCTAGCCTTTCTCTTGTTTATAGTAAGAATCACACCATTATTTGCACCATCCAGGCCTTTTATAGCTGGTGATATGTATGCTCATCAGAAAGCCATGGTGAGGGCACGCGTGGTGATGAGCACTGGGTGTTATACTCAACTGATGAATCGTTGAACACTACATCAAAAATTAATGATGGACTATATGTTGGCTAACTGAACATAATAATAATAAAAAAAGCCGAGGTGAATTTTTGACGCTATTCATTGAATCACATTGTATCCTCTCTCTACTCCCTGGAGTTTCTGAGTCATGCTTTGAACCACTATTAAGTGCTGAAAGCAGGAGAACAAATGGGTTCTGTGAGGACCAATTTTCTCCCCAAGGACAAGCAGAGATGCAGTTTCCTGGAAGAATGACTTCCTCAGAACACATATCCAGCAAATTATAGCCCTCCATCCATATTCTCATGTCTGCATTGTAATGCTTTCAAATGAAGTTTAACTTCTGACTTTTTACAAATAGAAGAAACTTTTTGAAACTAACTAAACTAATAAAAGAACAGGTCACTGTCTGGCTTGAGAACTTTAAATAGGTATGCCAGAATAAGGCGAGGAGATGCCCCAGGTGAACTCTGGGAACTCCCTTCAGTTCTTTGTTCTCTGACAACCGCAAAGCCCAGTCTTCACGTAGGCAAAGCTCAGTCTTCACGTAGGCAAAGCTGGTTGCTTCAATAGATAAATCATCTTAAGAAAATCACCAAGAATGGTCTTTCCTTTCACACTTTTTTCAAAGACAAATTGCTCTATAAAAGATGCAGCCCCTTTTTTTCTTCACCACAATCCTCAGTGAATTCTTACTCTTATGAACTCTGAGCACTGACTGCTTGGGCCAGGCATTTGAGACCCAATCGTGAATTTCAGTGGTTGTGCTGTTGCTATTATTATTGATCTTTCCTAGGGAAATGTCTTATCTCCCCAATTAGATTATAAACTCTTTGAAAGAGGGCAGGAACATGCGGGATAATTGACTATATTCAATACAGAATCAAACACAACATAGATTCTTGATGAAGCTCTAATGATTTAATTAATTTACATTGATAAGGAAGCTAGAGCAGAAAACATTTGAAAATGACAACATTAAATGATATAATTATAGATGAGTATAATATCACTCAGCCAAACAGAAGCTACTTATTGAAATAAATACATTTAAAAAAACTTGTCATAGAATCAGGATATAGAAATGGTTGTTGGGAAGTAGATAAAACTAAAATGATATTATTTGGCAGGGTTGGGGAGTAAGAGACAAAAATATTGAAATCTAATCCTTAACTCCAAACCTTGAAGCTCATGAGAGAAATAAATACATAGAGGACAAGAAGGAAATAGAGGGCAGAACTGAAAAAATAAACATTAACCCTGAGATTTGGCACCAGCTCCCATGTAGATCTCCTAGCAGTCAGGATTCTGGCAGAAAACAGATGATAATTTAAGGAGAGTTGAATAAGGGAACATATAAGGATTTTATTATTACCCCCAAACAAGGGGTAGCTGGGAGCCATATGGCCTGTAGGCCTGAGAAGGTGGGGAAAAGGAGCAGATGCTTGGAAGTCAAGAGGACCTCTGTGTAGAGAGGGCCATCTGGCAGGAGCAGAGGCCTTCAACAGAGGGATGTAGCCACCCACAGTGACACAGCAGAGCGGAGTGGGGAAATACAGGACCAGACCTTATGTTCTTCTTGCTCTCCCATCTCCTGCCCAGACGATGGAGGGCAAGGTTGTTTCCTGAAGTAGTTCACATAAGTTAGCCTTCCAGGGCACTGAGCGGCCTGAAGAATGAAGGATAGGAACTTGGTCTGGAGGAACAATGGGAAGAAAATGCAGCACAGACTTCTACCTCTAATAACCTAAGTGAAACCATGTGGAGAACACATTTTGCTACAACTAGAAGTAGTCTAGAGCCTAGAAACAAAGCAGCCACATGATCCTCTCTAGTCCTTTCCCCACCCTAAGGTTCTCACACTTCGGCAGGTTAGCTGTAGAGCTTACCTGTCAAAGAAGAAAGACAGATGCCCAGTTAAATTTGAATTTCAGATTATCAATGAATTTAAGTGCGCCTCCTATACTTTATCTGGTAACCCCAGTTCCAGGCCATCCAAGGACCCCATATCTACCTCCCTCAGTAGGCATGTGGACAGAGAAAGAGAGGAAGGGGGAGAGGAGAAGAAGAAGGGGAGAAGGGAAGGTAGATTGAGAGAGAGGTTGAAGAGACTGAGAGAGATTGCTTTCAGATCTGGCTCTTCCGGGTGGAAGCAGCAGCCAAGTTCCAGGAGAACCTGGATCCTACCTCCTTTGTCAGCCAGAAGGAGGGGTGAAGGGAGAACTGAGAAGGCAGTCAGAACGGAGGGCTTTGCTTGTCAGCTTCTGAAGTTTTGGAGCATATTTGCTTTGGCTACTGATTTCCTAATATACTCAGTCTTATCCAATTAAAAGACTATTTAATTGGAAAGTATAGATCTGAACATCTAGTCACATCACATAAGTTCAAGTGCCCAGACCCAGAAAAAATTATAGCCTAGAGACTGGAAGAACCTGTAGATTTGAAATTATCAATAACTCATAGAAATCACAGAGGATGTGGGAGATTCCAGAAGACCAGATATAGGAAAATACCTAAGTGTTTAATAAAAGGCTGATGGGATTTAGTAACATACAGACCAATACTCCAAACATTAAACCCTGACACAATTTGAGAGAAAATATTAAAAGTCTGACTTCTGAGCATGTATAAACTACAAAAATGATCACCCGGAGCCCACACAGTTTCACTAAGTCCCGCTGAACTGGCCCATTCCTTTTCCTTGACAGCAAGGTTGACTAGATGGATCAGAGAAGTACCATAAACTTTGTATATCTTGAGTTCAAAATAGTATTTGACAACTTCTCATGAAGTTCTTATAAACAAATGAGATCTGTGAGCAGGGTGTTAATTCAATTAGGTCTATTCCTAGGTGGTAACTCTCTATGCACCAAGTGTGAATTAATGGATTAAAGTCATCCAGGAGGGAGGTGGAGTAATGGGGCTTATTTAAAATGGTCTTTAGCACCATTCTGGGTTATCAAAAAAAAAGAGAATTTAATTGGAAAGTATAGATCTGAACATCTAGGTGTTAAAATAATGTCAGAGGAGCATTAAAGGAACCATAGGCATTTAAACTAGATAAATGAATACTTCAATGTGTCTGGACATTAAATCATAGACTTCTAGAACTAGATGGAGCCAGCCAGTCTCCTAAAAATTTAACTGATGATAAAATTGGGTTCAGGTGAGTCTACGTAGTAAAATTTTTTTTAAAGATTTTATTTATTTATTTGACAGAGAGAGACACAGTGAGAGAGGGAACACAAGCAGGGGGAGTAGGAGAGGGAGAAGCAGGCTTCCCACGGAGCAGGGAGCCCGATGTGGGGCTCGATTCCAGGACCCTGGGATCATGACCTGAGCGGAAGGCAGACGCTTAACGACTGAGCCACCCAGGCGCCCCTACGTAGTAAAATTTATTGGAGGCCTGTTATGTGCAAATGCTGTACTAGATGCTGAACCTAACAAAACAAGTTTCATCCTGAATCCCAGCCAACCTCTCCCCATTGCCTTCCAATATCTGAGAGGCTGTCACAGGGAAGACTGTATGAATGTAGTCTGCCCTTCTCCAAGGGGCACAGCTAGGGCTGGGAAGTGGGAACTACAGGAAGGCAAATTGCTGCTCAACACAAGGGAGACTTTTACAGTAACATAGTTGTGTGACACCAGAGGGCCTGCCCTGAAATGTATCAGTGAGGTCCACGGAGGGATCATGTATTGCTAGTATTTAGCATTTCTCAATTGGAAAGGAGATTAGCCAAATAACCTCTCAGGTCCCCATGTGTAATTCCCTGAGTAAATAAATGCACAGCCAATAAGGGAATATTTAGTACAGAGAATTTATATTGAATATAATATGTATCTTCAATTTTATTTCATCTTGATTATTTCTTAGTTTTGATTATTTATTTGTATCATCAAAGATAACCTAAAGAAACTTTCTAATTTTCATGGTACACACAGCAAAGATAAAACCACTTGGGCAAATTCAGAGAAATGACTCATCACCACTCTGACATGAACACTAGATATTGTCCATGATAGGCAGCTTTCCAACTTAGGCAAAATATGACATCTGTTTATTCATTCAATAAATATTTCTTGAGCACCTATTATGTCCCAGACACTGTGGTGATTAGGAAAAATGGTAGAGTGGTGACTAAAACAACCATTGTTCTCATTATTCTTTATGAGACTGATATTCTAGAGGCGAATATGGACAAATGAACAAGCAGTTGCCATTAATGTCATCCCTACTATAATAGGAGAAAGTACAGGGGCTGAGATAGAACTCTGGAATGTCAGAAGATGACCTTCAAGACTTTTCGGATCAGGGAAGAATTTCTGGAAGAAATTTATCTGAAGTGAGACATGAAGAAGTATTTGGAATAGAAATTAGTTGGGGGAGAAAAGAAAAGGAGGGGCAAGAAGTTTCACAGAGAATGCTTTAGATAGTTACATCTGCCTCTTGTTCTTCTTGCTTAGTATTGCTCTTTTGACTCAATTAGTCAGAAGAGTTGTCACTTTGAAATGATTAATTTTATGCTTTACCATTTAACAGGAAATACCTTCCTTTTTAGTACCTTACTGGGAACTAATAGAAAATTCCTATATAAACTCCATCAAAACAGTACTCAGGCATCTGAGAGAAGAACAGCATTCTGTGATTTCTTACTTATACGAAGTTAGGTAAGTAATGTTTCCAAAGTCAGAATTTTGTAGTCTATAGTCATGTCATGTGAGCTCCATCTCATTCTCTTACTGCCTTACAGAACAAATTTCCAGCATTTTCTGCGACGTCCAGATCACAAACAAGATTTTGTATCTCAATGGCAGGCTGATTTCAATACTCTTCCCGATGACCTGTGGGATGATGAGGAAACAAAGTCTGAACTACACCAAAGAGTAAATGTAAGGAAATCTGTGACCTGCTGCACCAGGGTCTCCACACACGCACATATTGTACTGCAGAACCCTAACTCATTCCCTTCTTCTTCCATGAGGTGTGAGGGTGAGGAGGGAAATGGTTTGAACACTTAACCTGCCAACTTTCAAGAGCCATGGCTCTTCCAAACTTGAGTTGAGACTCATGTTCTCAGAATGAGAACATGGTGAACACTTCCAGAAAGAGGAGCCAAG
Organism: Callorhinus ursinus; assembly: GCF_003265705.2. Lineage (NCBI taxonomy): Eukaryota > Metazoa > Chordata > Mammalia > Carnivora > Otariidae > Callorhinus > Callorhinus ursinus. The sequence goes on along the minus strand of NW_027397065.1, from coordinate 65,296,076 downwards.
TCCAGCAAAGCAAGAGCATTCTTGGCATCTGTTTTGTAGACCCCTAACCCCTTTGTTCAGCATTGTAACTATCTCCATACCTGGCATTAAGCACATGCCTACCTTGAGTGCGGTCATATAGTTGGCTGACGTCAGGGAGAAGGAGGGAACTTCATGGAAAACCTAAAGGGCTGCCAGTATTGAATCGATCCTTTGAGGGAAGGTACCAAATCTTATACATCTTTGTATCTCCAGCAGGCACAGTGCCTGGCCCTTAATAGGCAGATTTTCATAAATTCATAAGTGGAATATATGACCCTGATGTTTTAGAAAAGGACTTCTGAAGTCCAGGAAGCCTGATTTCAATTAGGAAGTTAAAAACATTAAACTTTTTAAAAATATCAATTCAATCAATAAAGTAGAGAAGCTTCTAATAAAAATAGTCAAGGAAAGACAAAAAACTTTAAGTAGAAACTTGGATAGATCCCATTGTTTTTGACCTTAGTATTTTCATTATAATTAATTACCAAATAGTGTCTAATTGCCTTATTGATATTCTCACTGACCACCTAATTATTTTTTAAAATGTTTTGTTTCATTTCCCAGTGACAAATGTTGTTATTGCTTTAAATTTTGTCCCTTGCTTCTAATTTTGTTGCATTGTGATCTGAGAATTAGGTATTTCGAGTTTTGATTTTAATTTAAGTAATTTTAATAATATTTTAAATTTATCTAAATTTTTAAGTTGCCTTAAACATGGAATATTTTCGTTGATATTCCATGGGTGCTAGAAAATAGCAGATAGTCTCTATTTAGAAGGTTCAATAAGTTTTGGCCAAATCAACCTTGTTAATGTCATTAGAATGCATTTTAGCAGTGGATTCTCAGCAGGAGTATATTGTAGGGAAACTTAAGTAGTTTTCAAAAATAAACCTGCCTTTGCTTCCAGCCCTATGTCCAAACTCAGGTTTAGGATGGGCCCCATATATCACTTTCATTTTTCAGTGTCATAGCAACAGTTACCCTTTTGTTACATTTTTATACCTACATAATCTTGCAAAAACTAATGGAAGTAAGTTAAAAATCCCTATGATGGTTACATTTCTATCCATTTGCCTTGCTTTATAGATTTTAAGAGATTTAGTAGATTGCTTTACAGACTTTAATGTAGCAGCAGTAATAGCTAACCTGAACATGTACGTGCTGGCACTGTCTTCCTGCATCCTCAAGACACCCCTCTGAGGTGGGAACTAGTAATATTCCCATTTTATGGATGACAAAATATGGTGAAGTAAGTGTCAGAGCTGGGATTTGACCCCACACCACCATGCTCCCCGGCCCATGCCCTGAACCATTCATTAAACGGTTTTTCTGAAGCATGTGATATTGTATTAATGGGACACATATTGACATGTGAAGAAACGTAACAAGCTATTTCTTCATGGTCTCCTATGCTCTTTAGAGTATAAAATAACCATCTTTGCACCAAAGTACTTCTTTTGTACTGAATTCTACTGTATCTGATATTAATACTGTGAACCTTGCTTTATTTCTTATTTGTATTTGTCTTGTATAAGTTTTGACTTTTGACCTTTTTGTATCATTTTGTTTTATGTGAGACTCTAGTAACCACCATATAAATTGAATTTGGGCTTTTGACCCAACAGAAAACCTTTAAAACTTTTGTAAAAGTGTTCATTTTTAATGATTTTTGTCTGCACAACCTTCACAATTAATAGCCATGAGTTTTTCTTCAATACAACCCACTCTTCAATACAACCCACTCAGGAACATATAATAATTCCCTAATTCTTGCCAAATGAAATGTGACAACCAGCCATGCCTCTAGGTAAGCCCAGACCCTCTCTATGCTTGGTCAATGTCCTTGTTCTTGTCTTATTTCATTCCACTTCTGAGAAGTTAATGGAGAGGTTCTGCTATTTCACTGTCCCCACTCTGCCATCAGAAATCTGAACCACAGAGATGCCAGTACTTGCCAAGGCCTCACAGTGAGGCAGGAACAAAAAGAAAACTCTTCTAGCTCTCAAAAATGTACAAATGCTTGGTAAGCACCAGCCAGTATGCTGAATATCTGCCAAAGCATTTGTGGAAAGACCATGCAGATACCAAGGTCAGCTCTATAATAATGGTGTTTTGTGCTGATACTTAGCATAGGGCTATAAAAATGGCTGTGATATTCTCATTTTTATGTGCAGTTCCCTGAAGGTAACAAATCAAAATGCGAAGAGTCCCATTAATACAATATCACAGAAATAAAACCCACTGTGGGCACTAGAATGAAACTGCTTGCATTAGGATTCCTGGCTCCACCACATTGAAACCATAGCCAAGTGACTTAACCTCTCTGGGCATCAATTTTCTCACCAGAATTTACCTCCTGGTTATTGTGGGGATTAGCGAGGTAATCCATGTAAAGCACAGCACAATGCCCAACACATCATAATGTTTTATAAATTATTATTGTGAAACCTGTCACATTTTAATTGACTATGCATTTCATTAATGGGATATTTTATTAAACAGATATTTTATTGCATAGATAATATGATATTCTTATAAGATTATAATAGTTTTTATTAACCAAGGAATTACTGTATGCTAAATACTGTGCTAAGTGCTTTATATACATAAGCTAATTTATTCTATATGGCACATCCAAAAGGTAAGTTACAGATAAAGTAACTGTGACCTGAAATAGTGGTATAGATTATTCAAGAGCACAGGCTCATATCCTGGATCCACGACCTACTTATTGTGTGCCTTCAGGAAGATAACCTTTCTGTGACTTCTCTGCAAAATGAACATTATAATATATTATGTTCATGTTGTTGTGAGGCATTAAATGAGTTGATATAAGTACAGTGACTTACGTTCTGATACACTGATACATGTAGAAAGACCTCAGTACATGGTAGCTATTGTTAGTTTTGTTATATAAATGGCAGAGCTGGGATTTTAAAAGATTTTTCTTACTGCTAGCTCTTTGGTACAAAGCTAATTTTTGGACAGTCCTATTAAGCTCAGACAGCACTTCTTGGGGGAATGACATGTTCCACTCATGATTAATGAATAAGCCTATGCCCTTGGATTAAATACAGCTACATATATCCTCCACCAACAATACGCCATTTCCCCATAAATTCCCTGACTTATTTATTTATTTATTTAGAGAGCAGACAGGGATAGGCAGAGAGAGAGAGAGAGAGAGAGAGAGAGAGAGAGAGAGTGTAAGCAGGCTCCACACCCAGTGCAGAGCTCGATGAGGGGTTTGATCTCACAACCTGAGATCATGACCTGAGCTGAAATCAAGAGTCCGGTGCTTAACTGACTAAGCCACCCAGGTGCCCCAGGACTTTTTCAACTAAACAAATTTTCTGAGAAAGGATTAGAATACTACATAAAACATAGCCACCCATAAATAAAGTGAACTGCAGTGGATTTGTGCTAGACGTGGGCATATGATTTGGTGAGCTGGTCTTATAAAGTAAGGGCCTGGCATAGAGTAGAAGCAAAATAAATATTTATTGGATGAAGGAATAAAATGCATGAGTACGTTAGGTCTAATTTTCTTTGGAGACATTTTTAAGACAGGCAAAGGATTCTAGTTTTACTACACTGCGGTAATTTGAGCTGCGATTGTAAAGCGTTAGCAGTGATGTTTCTTTCTGCTCAGGATTTACGAGACCGCCTGTGGGACATCTGTGATGCTCGGAAGGAAGAAGCAGAGCAGGAGCGTCAGGATGTCATTAACGAGAGCTGGTTGCAGGACTCAATTGGAATAACGATGAACCATTTCTTGTCATTAATGCAGGTAAGAGAAGCCCATCAACAACACAGGCTCTTGCTTCCACAGCTACGTCCCGTCCCTCCCTTTACAACTCCTTTGGGAGGACGAGGGGCCTCTTCAGGCTCATTTTACTGACAGCACTCGGCCTGGCCTGAGCTGCAGCTTGCTGAGGAATTTAGCTGAACTAAATAATTTTAGCCCGGGCCCAACAAGCACTAGAACTGGTAGCACCCCGGGGCGCCTGGGTGGCTCAGTTGCTTAAGCATCCAATCTTGACCTCAGCTCAGATCTTGATCTCGGGGTTGTGAGTTCAAACCCCATGAAGCTGGGCATAGAGCCTACTTAAAAAAAAAGCAAAAACAAAAACAAAGCAGAAACTGGCAACATCCCAAGCAACCACCAACCAGCTTTGTTTCCAGGTGGCTTAGAACTGTGGAGAGGGACAAGAGAGGTGCTGTCTTATACCGGTTGTTACCTCTCACAACAGACACCCAGAGTGGCCAGCAAAAGCCCAGGAAAGCAGCTCTGCCACACAGCATGGGCTGAGTCAATGTCAGCAGGCATCTGACTCCAGAGAAAGGTTTATGTCAGGACTGAAGACAAAAAAAAAAAAAAACATTCACCAGAACAACCTCACTAACTGATATTTGCAGCCTGTTAAATAAAAATTGCACTAGATGGGATAAGAAGATAGCGACTGGTCTTATTCCAGGAGTGTTGTCAACAGTAGGCAACAGAGCACAGGCCAGGTCTGGACACCCAGCGTTGCCAAGAAAAAGAGCTGGAGTTTGAGAGCTGGGGTGTAGTGGGCATCAGAAGCCATCTGGGCTTGCTGATTGGCTTTGCCTGAAGGAAAAATAAACATTCTCCTCTCTTCACCTGGTTTTAACACTGGGAGCAAGTTACCCTCAAGGAGCAAGTTAGGCTCCTTCCCTCCCAGAGGACCTGGCAGCTAGGGGTATGATTTCCTTGATGTTTACTTTTCAAAGGGACGGTGCCCAGATACTTGGGAAAGACAGTTTTGAGTTCTAAAACTGGCAAGAAGCTTTTAAAAAGATTTACATCTCAGGGGTGCCTGGTGGTTCAGTCAGTTAAGCGTCTGCCTTTGGCTCAGGTTGTGATCTCAGGGTCCTGGGTTTGAGCCCCGTGTTGTTGGGCTCCCTGCTCAGGGAGAGTATGTTTCTCCTTCTCCCTCGGCCCTCCCCATGTTCTCTCTCTCATAAATAAAATCTTTAGGAAAAAAAAGATTTACCTATAAATGGACAGAGCAAGGATTTACAATGATAAATTTTGTAAAGTAAATTAGAAAAGGGCAGTCAGGCACCTGGAGTTAGGAAGAAGAGTATCTAAAGTTTAGCCAAGCTGAGGGGAATAGTAAGCTTGTGTTAGCCAAGCTGTGTCTACATGAGTATTCTTTCCTAAGAGCATAGCCGTGAGGGTAGAGAATAGAAAAAGGTGCATTTCTAGTCCTCAACCGATTGATGTATATGAGGAGATAATGTGGGAGAGCAGGATATTTAGCTGACAATCCGAGTTAGCGCACGGTAGATGTTCAATAAAGGCTCACTCAACCAACGACCATGAATGCTGATACTTCCAACCTTCAGAGGGACAAGCCCGTGGTATAGGGGCAGGTTGGACCACAGGAGGCCTGAAAAGTCAGCAGAAAGCTGAGACCCAGGAGCAGCCTCACTGACTACCAGCTCTGGGATCCAGGTGTGGGTTGTACAAAGGATTAAAGTGAGCCAGCCAAGCAGCTTAAGCCACACTGGGTAGCATTCCTGGGGCACTGGTTCGGGCAAGGAGAGATTGACTGTTAGAACAGGTATGTCAGAAGCTTCTGGCAGAAATATCTGAAATCCAGTAGTGAAGGCAAAGGGAATAGAGAATCTTTGTGAATCATTTCTCATTAGTCCGAGCAGTACATGCCTCTTTGGGGAATGGTAGAACTCTCACATCCTAGATGGAAGGCTCTCGTCCTAAGAAGTGAATCCACATCTAAAATCAATGAGGAGGAAAGAAGAGAAAGGACAGGGCAGCAAATTAAGAGCTGTTCTTTGTTAATTCCTTCCTCCTTCCTCTGTATGTGCCAGGCACTGCTCGAAGGACTTTCATGTATCTTACATTAGACCTTCACAACAACCCTGTGCTGTGACTTCTGTTACAATCCTTCAGCATTGTTCTAATAGTTGAAGGCCCGCCACGTGAAATAGCAAAGAACCTCATTCTGCACTGATCGATAGGACGTTACAAAAACTGAAGAGGGAAATTACAGGAAGTGGATTGCAGTTCAATAAATGCAGAAAGAACCCAATGATTAGAACCATCCAACAAATAACAGACTTTTGAAGCAACTGAGCTGCTTATAAGCAGAAAGTTTGCACATGTTTCTGGAATGGAGGGCTAGGGGAAAGAATCTTTATGATAAAGACTTCAAGGCCTGCAATACTGGGTAACAGACAACTAGATAAGCATTTCCCAAAGTGGGATCCATGGGACACTAGTTTTACACAATGGTCCGCAGTAAAGGACTCAGTGATCAAGTGAAATTGGGAAGTACTGCATACTCTGTGCTTCCCTTTCCCTGGGAGATTAACAAACATATTGACATATTAGGACATCGAGATGCCCTGCCATTAAGAAACCTTTTTGATATGTTAATCCAGCATTTCTGAAACTATTTGACATTACAAAGTTTTTGGTTTTGTTTATCCCCAACAGGGTACTCATTAACAGCCCACAGGACAAGTTTTCTACCCAATAAATTTTAGAAAATATTATGCTTGATGATTTTCTAACATTCCCTTCAAAACTAGGATTCTGTTTCTAAGCATGACAAGTGAAAACACTTATTGTCACAATGTGAGATTTGTCCATATAGGAATATCTTAAAAATTTGGTTGCTCTGCAAGAAAATAAAAATGTTTAGTTTTCCTAATCATTTCAAAATGCTAGTTTGAAAAGTTACTCAAATGTATATTTATGTTTAAAATCCAAATATTTAAAACATGTTTTATAATTTAAAACAACATATGAATGGTAATTTTATTTTATACTATAGATTCAATTTAACCAAGTAAACTTTTTCCTGTTTCAGTCATTTGCCTAGAAACGTTTAACAATGTGCAAGACAGCTTTTCAGGAGCAATGTGGTTTACCCTTTTTTGTATCAAAAACAAACTTATTGAAACTGTTTTTGTCTTCTGTTGTCGACTACAATGCAAAAGCATTTATTTATTCTAGACTGTGAAAATGGTAGTACAAGACTATTTCTGGATGTTTTGTGAAATAAATAGCAACATTACTTGCCTGATAAATATTGGGATCCCTTCATAAATATCTTTGGGTTAGGGTCAGCGAAGGGCTTTGAACACTAGGTCAGGTTTGTTCTTTTTGGAAAAAAAATGCTTTCTATAATTAACTATATATCATGGAATACTTCTGCAGAAGAGCTTCAGTCTCTAGGCCCTCAGGCACTGGTTTAAGTAGCCCCGCTCACCAAAGCAAAGTCTGAAAGTCATGTTTACGCTACCGGAGAGGAGCATGGGAGTGCCAACTGATCTGACACCTAATGGGAGAATGGGTTGGCAGATTCATGGTGCATTTGGCACTCACGATGCACGCATGTCCTCATTCCTGCAAAGGGAGGTAGCCTGGCTGGCAGGGAGTCCCTTGTGTATGACTGATGCTCCACTTATCGCCAGTTCCTCTGTGTCCTCCATTTCCCCCAAGGCACTACTGGCAATGCCAACAGACGGGGTTTGCTGTGAGCATGGAGGAGTGATCTCCCTAGTACGCATTACTGAGCAAGAGTGGAAACTGTGAAAAGAGAACTGACCGTTGCCTTTGCCTTACCTTGTCATTTCTCCACAACTAGGTTAAATAGTCCTAGAGGACCAAAACCTAGTCTTACTTTGTACTTCAGTTTTTTTGTATTTGTATCTGTACCCATATTTGTATTTCATATTTGTATATATCATATTTTTGGCATCTCCCAAATCGATTAACTTGTTACCTCTGGTAGAAGACATTCACATGTTTGTTAATGTATTAATTGATTGGATACAGGACATAGGAATTCTTAATGTCACAATAATGAATAATATGTACTACTTCGGACATCATACTTACTGTAATCTTTTGTCACAAGGTCAAGAGGCATAGAAACGCCACCTTGTTGAGTGGAATCATACTCAATGAGTACAGAGAATGCAAAGTCACCAGTTATCTTTCATTGTTATATATGCCTTTAAATATGTATATAAGATATATGCCATTAGATCTATGTCTATAGCCAATTCTTTCTCTTTTTTTTAAGGTTTTATTTATTTATTTGACAGAGAGAGACACAGCGAGAGAGGGAACACAAGCAAGGGGGGGTGGGAGAGGGAGAAGCAGGCTTCCGTGGAGCAGGGAGCCCAATGTGGGGCTCAATCTCAGGACCCTGGGATCATGACATGAGCCGAAGGCAGATGCTTAATGACTGAGCCACCCAGGTGCCCCTAGCCAATTCTTTCTTAATTTCCAGAAAATTGATTTCAACTGAAATATTTTAAAATAGTGCTTACAGAACTTATGCGGGAAATATGTAGAGATCAGCTTGTTCTTTCTTGGGTATTAACATTCTTATTTGCTATTAAAGGCAGAACTGAACCGTTTCCAAGATACAAAGAGACTCCTTCAAGATTATTACAGGGGAATGGAAGGCAAAATCCCAATCGACGACATTAAGAGATTTGCTCGAGTCCCATTGGTCCAACTGGATAGTAGAGACATTTTGGAAAGCCAGCTTAGGTAAGAAAGGCTATCATGTTGCACTATAATTGGTTTGAGCATAAAACTTTATGATTTTAAGTTGAATACCTAATAAAAACCAAACTCCTGTATCTGCAAATCCAAAATCCAAAAAGAGCTCCAAAAAGTGAAAAATTTTCTAAGTTCAACTTAAGATGATTGATATGCATTATTATCCAAGTGATGATGACTATTTACACACTTTGCTGCAGAGGTATAGTGTGTTTTATTATGAAGCGCTTCCAACAGACTCTGCTGGGGATATTAGGGAATATATAGAGTATGTAAATTTTGAATTCTGAAAAACTTTTGGCTCAAGAGTTTTCAGCAAGGAATCATGAATCTCTACTACTTTTATGAAAGGTCCTAAGTACTTTGTGTGTGTATGTGTGTGTGTGTGTGTGTGTGCGTGTAGTGTGTGTGTGTGTGACATATAAATGAAAATGGAAGGGGTTGTGAGTCTTCTTTTACAGGTAAGGAAACTGAAAAACAGTAAAGGTTCAGTCATATGTGATTTTGACTTCATGAGGTAAAAGACTTGCCAATAGTCTAACATCAAATTCCCACCAGAGCAAGAAAAGAATTAGATTTTCAAGCAAACATTTCTGTGCAATACAAAAGTTTGCAAATAATTGCATTTATAGACTCAGTGGTTGGGGCAGGGAAAGGGCAAGATCCCAAACCCAGAGAAGCTATGAACAGATAGAAAAATGTCTTTAAGAAATAGGGAGGGGGAGGGGGCGGAACAAGATGGCGGAGGAGTAGGAGGCCTGGATTTCATCTGGTCTCAGGAATTCAGCTGAATAGGGATCAAACCATTCTGAATACCTACGAACTCAACAGGAGGTCGAAGAGAAGAATAGCAACAACTCTCTGAACAGAAAAGCGACCATTTACTGGAAGGTAGGACGTGTGGAGAAGTGAATCCGAGGCAATATTCAGAGGATATATGGCGGGGGAGGGGGCCTCCATCTGCCGCTTCTGGCAAGTGATAGAGCTGCGGAGCACAAAATTGAAACTTTTAGAAGTCGGCTCCGCTGAGGGACGTCGCTCCAGTGGCTAAGCGGGGGTGGAACCCTCAGGGTCACAGAAAGACCGGGGGTGCCTGAGTGCGGCAGAACTCCCAGTTATCGGAGCGGGAAAGCCGGCTGCAGAGACGGAGCAGAGTCGCGGGCTCTCAGCTCGGGGTTGCCATAAACTGTGATCCGCGGCCCAGTCGGGCCACTGCGCCTCCAGCAGGGACCCAACAAGCGGCAGAGCCGGGGAGACTTCCCTTCCTCCCCCGGGAGGAGCAGTGCGGGAGCGCACCGCAGGGATCTGCTGGGTTTGGAGACTCCACACGGGGTCGGGTGCCAGAGATAGAAACACTCATCACAGGGCCAGGTGAGCACGGAGTGTGGCCGGAGACCGGGGACACGAGAGTGACTGCTTTTCTCTGGGGGCACACTGAGGAGCGGGGCCCCGAGTTCTCAGCTCCTCCGGGTGGAGATTGGGAGGCCACCATTTTCACTCTCATCCTCCAAAGCTGTACAGAAAGCTTGCAGGGAACAAAAGCTCCCGAGAGCAAACCCGAGCAGATTCCTTAGCCCGACCAACAAGGGCGGGGCAATTCCGCCTCCGGCAAAGACCTTTGGGAACCATGGCAACAGGCCCCTCCCCCAGAAGATCAGCACAAACAGGCAGCCAAGACCAAGTTTACCCATCAATGAGAATGGCAGAACTCCAGCGCTAGGGGAATACTGCACATAGAATTCATGGCTTTTTTACCATGATTCATTAGTTTTTCAAAGTTAGTTTTTTTAACTGTCTTTTTTTTGAATTTTTCTTTTTCCCCTTTTCAACCAACATCTTATCAATCCCTTCTTGAAAGAAAAACATTTTTATTTTTCATTTTTAGAGTCACATTCTATCCCTTCATAGTAGATACCCTTATTTTTGGCATATATATAAGTTGTTCTCTCTTTAAAATTTTGAGGTACAGTTTCTTCTAACAGATCAAAATATACCCTAAATC
>NW_027397065.1:65276690-65280481 GCF_003265705.2 Callorhinus ursinus | reverse complement strand
CTTTCAATAGTTACCCTGAATGTAAATGGGCTAAATGCCCCAATCAAAAGACACAGGCTATCAGATTGGATTAAAAAACAAGACCCATCAATATGCTGTCTGCAAGAGACTCATTTTAGACCCAAAGACACCCCCAGATTGAAAGTGAGGGCATGGAAAACCATTTACCATGCTAATGGACACCAAAAGAAAGCTGGGGTTGCAATCCTTATTTCAGACAAATTAAATTTTAAACCAAAGACTGTAATAAGAGATGAGGAAGGACACCATATCCTACTGAAAGGGTCTATCCAACAAGAAGATCTAACAATTGTAAATATCTATGCCCCTAACATGGGAGCAGCCAATTATATAAGGCAATTAATAACAAAAGCAAAGAAACACATTGACAACAATACAATAATAGTGGGGGACTTTAACACCCCCCTGACTGAAATGGACAGATCATCTAAGCAAAAAATCAACAAGGAAATAAAGACTTTAAAAAACAGACTGGACCAAATGGACTTCACAGACATATTCAGAACATTCCATCCCAAAGCAACAGAATACACATTCTTCTCTAGCGCCCATGGAACATTCTACAGAATCCATCACATCCTAGGTCACAAATCAGGTCTCAACCGGTACCAAAAGATTGGGATTATTCCCTGCATATTTTCAGACCACAATGCTTTGAAACTAGAACTCAATCACAAGAGGAAAGTTGGAAAGAACTCAAATACATGGAGGCTAAATAGCATCCTATGAAAGAATGAATGGGTCAACCAGGAAATTAAAGAAGAATTAAAAAAATTCATGGAAATCAATGAAATTGAAAACTCAACTGTTCAAAATCTTTGGGATACAGCAAAGGCAGTCCTAAGAGGAAAGTATATAGCAATACAAGCCTTTCTCAAGAAACAAGAAAGGTCTCAAATACACAACCTAACCCTACACCTAAAGGAGCTGGAGAAAAAACAGCAAATAAAGCCTAAACCCAGCAGAAGAGAAATAATAAAGACCAGAGCAGAAATCAATGAAATAGAAACCAAAAGAACAGTAGAACAGATCAAGGAAACTAGGAGCTCGTTCTTTGAAAGAATTAACAAGATTGATAAACCCCTGGCCAGACTTATCAAAAAGAAAAGAGAAATGACCCAAATCAACAAAATCATGAATGAAAGTGGAGAGATCACAACCAACACCAAAGAAATACAAACAATTATAAGAACATATTATGAGCAACTCTATGCCAGCAAATTAGATAACCTGGAAGAAATGGGTGCATTCCTAGAGATGTATCAACTACCAAAATTGAACCAGGAAGAAATAGAAAACCTGAACAGACCTATAACCACTAAGGAAATTGAAGCAGTCATCAAAAATCTCCCAACAAACAAAAGCCCAGGGCCAGATGGCTTCCAGGGGAATTCTACCAAACATTTAAAGAAGAATTAATACCTATTCTTCTGAAACTGTTCCAAAAAATAGAAATGGAAGGAAAACTTCCAAACTCATTTTATGAGGCCACCATTACCTTGATCCCCAAACCAGACAAAGACCCCATCAAAAAGGAGAATTACAGACCAATATCCTTGATGAACATGGATGCAAAAATTCTCACCAAAATACTAGCCAATAGGATCCAACAGTACATTAAAAGGATTATTCACCATGACCAAGTGGGATTTATCCCTGGGCTGCAAGGTTGGTTCAACATCCGCAAATCAATCAACGTGATACAATATATTAACAAAAGAAAGAACAAAAGAATCATATGATCCTCTCAATAGATGCAGAAAAAGCATTTGACAAAGTACAGCATCCTTTCTTGATCAAAATTCGTCAGAGTATAGGGATAGAGGGTACATACCTCAATATCATAAAAGCCATCTATGAAAAACCTACAGCAAATATCATTCTCAAAGGGGAAAAGCTGAGAGCTTTCCCCCTACGGTCAGGAACACGGCAGGGATGTCCACTCTCACCACTGCTATTCAACATAGTATTAGAAGTCCTAGCCACAGCAATCAGACAAAGAAAAAAGAAATCAAAGGCATCCAAATCGGCAAAGAGGAAGTCAAACTCTCACTCTTTGCAGTTGATATGATACTGTATGTGGAAAACCCAAAAGACTCCACCCCAAAATTGCCAGAACTCATACAGGAATTCAGTAAAGTGGCAGGATGTAAAATCAATGCACAGAAATCAGTGGCATTCCTATACACCAAAAACAAGACAGAAGAAAGACAAATTAAGGAGTCGATCCCATTTACAATTGCACCCAAAACCATAAGATACCTAGGAATAAATCTAACCAAAGAGGCAAAGGTTCTGTACTCAGAAAACTATAAAATACTCATGAAAGAAATTGAGGAAGACACAAAGAAATGGAAAAATGTTCCATGCTCATGGATTGGAAGAATAAACATTGTGAAGATGTCAATGCTTCCTAGAGCAATCTACACATTCAATGCAATCCCCATCAAAATATCATCCACTTTTTTCAAAGAAATGGAACAAATTATCCTAAAATTTGTATGGAACCAGAAGAGACCCTGAATAGCCAGAAGAATGTTGAAAAAGAAAAGCAGAGCCAGCGGCATCACAATTCCGGACTTCCAGCTCTATTACAAAGCTGTCATCATCAAGACAGTATGGTACTGGCACAAAAACAGACACACAGATCAGTGGAACAGAATAGACAGCCCAGAAATGGACCCTCAACTCTATGGTCAACTAATCTTTGACAAAACAGGAAAGAATGTCCAATGGAAAAAAGACAGTCTCTTCAACAAATGGTGTTGGGAAAATTGGACAGCCACATGCAGAAGAAAGAAACTGGACCATTTCCTTACACCACACACAAGAATAGACTCCAAATGGTTGAAAGACCTAAACGTGAGACAGGAGTCCATCAAAATCCTAAAGGAGAACAAAGGCAGCAACCTCTTCGACCTCAGCCGCAGCAACTTCTTCCTAGAAACATCGCCAGAGGCAAGGGAAGCCAGGGCAAAAATGAACTATTGGGATTTCATCAAGATAAAAAGCTTTTGCACAGCAAAAGAAACAGTCCACAAAACCAAAAGACAGCCAGAATGGGAGAAAATATTTGCAAATGACATATCAGATAAAGGGCTAATATCCAAAATCTATAAAGAATTTATCAAACTCAACACCCAAAGAACAAATAATCCAATCAAGAAATGGGTAGAAGACATGAACAGACATTTTTCCAAAGAAGACATCCAAATGTCTAAGAGACACATGAAAAAGTGCTCAACATCGCTCGGCCTCAGGGAAATCCAAATCAAAACCTCAATGAGATACCACCTCACACCAGTCAGAATGGCTAAAATTAACAAATCAGGAAACGACAGATGTTGGCGGGGATCCGGAGAAAGGGGAACCCTCCTACATGGTTGGTGGGAATGCAAGTTGGTGCAACCACTCTGGAAAACAGCATGGAGGTTCCTCAAACAGTTGAAAATAGAGCTACCATATGATCCAGCAATTGCACTACTGGGTATTTACCACAAAGATACAAATGTAGGGACCCGAAGGGGTACGTGCACCCCAATGTTTGTAGCAGCAATGTCCACAATGGCCAAACTGTGGAAAGAGCCAAGATGTCCATCGACAGATGAATGGATAAAGAAGAAGTGGTATATATACACAATGGAATATTATGTAGCCATCAAAAGGAATGAGATCTTGCCATTTGCAACGACGTGGATAGAACTGGAGGGTGTTATGCTGAGCGAAATAAGTCAATCAGAGAAAGACATGTATCATATGACCTCACTGAT
>NW_027397065.1:65248818-65276590 GCF_003265705.2 Callorhinus ursinus | reverse complement strand
AACCATGAGGACGATGGACTCTGAAAAACAAACTGAGGGTTCTAGAGGGGAGGGGATGGGGTGATGTGTTAGCCTGGTGATGGGTATTAAAGAGGGCACGTTCTGCATGGAGCACTGGGTGTTATGCACAAACAATGAATCATGGATCACTACATCCAAAACTAATGATGTAATGTATGGTGATTAACATAACAATAAAAAATTTTTTAAAAAATGAAATAGGGAGTGGGTGGGGCGTCTGGGTGGCTCAGTAAGTTAAGTGTCTGCCTTTGGCTCAGGTTATGGTCCCAGGGTCCTGGAATCTAGCCCCACATCGGGCTCCCTGCTCCGCGTGAAGCCTGCTTCTCCCTCTCCCTCTCCCACTCCCCCTGCTTGTGTTCCCTCTCTCGCTGTGTCTCTCTCTGTCAAATAAATAAATAAAATCTTAAAAAAAAAAAAAGAAATAAGGAGTGGGAGTGGTGGTAATTCCTGTGATGTGGGTCCCAACTCTAAAACATTAAGAGAGCAAAAAGTAAGGATAAAGTAACAAAAAGAAAACTTAAAATCCTTGAAATTAAATGAATTAATTAAAAATAAATTAATAAAACAGCATAAAAATTAAAGTAATATTTTCTCATGACCAGTAAGGAGGTCATGAGAAAACAAGAATCTATAAATGTGAAGAGGGGAAAAAGAAGTTAGCTTTAAAAAAATAATATACAAGCTGAACATTAAGTTTAAATCTCCAAAGATATATGTATTGGAGATTGAAAGCAGTATATGTATTTTATTGGATAAGTGTGCTCAAGTTAATGCAGACAGCACAAACGGCTGTCTAAACGAACTAAACATGGTATCATGAATATGTTTTGCAGACAGATCTGGTTTTAATCCTGGGTGTTATTTACTAGTTGTATGTGAGTAAATTAGAACAATTTATTTTGGGAGGAAAATCACCCCAACTCTCTTAAGCCTTGGTTTTCTTATCTATAAAGTAGGGTGGTTGTGAAGATTACAGAAAATGAAATCCTCAAAACACTGAGTACCATGTCTGGGGATCAGAAGACTTGAGATCAAGTCTCAATAGCTCTCAATAAGTGGTGACTAGATTACACAACCTTTAATGCCTATTATGACAATAACCTACATGCAGTATTTTTTATTCTTATATATTTTAATTTCTTTAAATTTAAATTCAATTAATTAACATATAATGTGTTTATTGGCTTCATAGGTAGACATCAGTGATTCATCAGTCTTATATAATGCCCAGTGGTCATTACATCACATGCCCTTCTTAATGTCCATCACCCAATGACCCCATCCCTCCACCCCCCTCCCCTCCAGCAACCCTCAGTTTGTTTCCTATGATTAAGAGTCTCTCATGGTTTGTCTCCCTCTCTGGCTTCATCTTGTTTTATTTTTTCCTCTCTTCCCCTATGATCCTCTGTTTCTTAAATTCCACAGTATTTTAATTGTGAGTATTGCATGTTCTTGCTTTGCTTTATCCTCCCTATACCAAAAAGGATTTGAGATGACCTGAACACAATAGGATATACATGAGATCTGAGACCCACTTTTTCTCTCTCTAGATTTCCTCTATGTAGTCTCACCGTGTCCCCATAATGCCCATTTGTAAGCAAGAAAACACAAGAAGGAAAGTACCATCTTCTTGATACAAATACAAGAGAAATGTTTAACTCAGCAAGCTACTGAAAAAGAACTTTGAAATTGAAAACAATAAAAAATTCCAAAGGCAATATGAACCGCCAGAGCCATTAAAAGAGGCCAAATTTCAATGTCTACAGTAGCAGTGCATTCTGTTCTTAGCACAAAATAGCAAGTCAGGCATATTGGGGAAGCTATTAAAGTTGGTTAGCAGAATGAAACAGGGAAAAGAACAGGCAGTTCTTATTGTCTGCAAAACAACTGGGTACCAATCTCAACCTCAAATCACTGCTATGAGTATCTACCGAAACTCTCAATCAATGTATCAACCAACCAACTAATCAACTACAGTCTCTTTAAAATATATAAGGGGAACAAGCATACTGTTAAGCATTTCCACATAGCTGTCTACTTTATTCCTATAAAAACAACAACAACGGCAGCAGCATAATAGTAACTAATAATTGGTTGATAATTGGCAATTACTAAGAATTAGAAATAATAGTAAAAGTAGCAGTTGCATATTTGTATTATTTGAGGAAAGGAGCTTCAGAAAGTCAAGTGACATGCCCCAATTCATATCTGTTGATAATGGCAGAGGTAGGTAGACAAGAATTTTTTCCAGGTAAATGAAGTCTAACCCCAAATTTTATTTCTAAATGATATGCCACCACTCCTATCCTCCAAAGCAAGGTGTTGGGAATGCATATTGTACTGTATTAAACATTTAGAGATGATCACACAACCTTTACCTTGTTAGACACATGAATCTCAGTGTCTCAGTGACTGACATTTAGCGTTACTTGATTATTAAGATGTAAGTTGTCCTTGTGGGTAGATGTGTATGAAGAACCTCAGCACATTGCCTTTATAGGCACAGTGCATTGTCAGAATGCCAAGTACTGTAAGAATCAAAGAGCCAAATTCAAGAAACCATGTCTAGTGCTTCAAAACAAGACCAAGCTAATTGTTTGCTGGAGTTCACAATCAGCTTTTTGGATCACCAATCTGTTCCCCAGCAGCTTGAGTCTGCCAGACCAATTGCTTGATCCTATTATGGCTTCTGACTCTCCTCAAGTTTCAGCAAAGGAATCCTTGGAGGTTCTCTCTCCCCATTCCATGCCCAGCTGAGGACTCTTTGCACTTTGGATCACTAAAGTGGATCCCAATCATAATAAGCATTCTGCCCTGGGGATCTCTTCCCGCTTCTCATAGCATTTGAGATTCGAGAGTCCTTCAGGGATAGAATGTTCCCAGGGGCAGCTCCAAAATTTCTACATAGGGGCAACAATATGGCTGAAAGAAGGGAGAGGGAGAGCTTACCTCTGTGTTCCCACACTTTACAAAGCAAAGAGAAAGCTTCATCATCCATACTCTAAACTGGGGAGGG
Organism: Callorhinus ursinus; assembly: GCF_003265705.2. Classification (NCBI taxonomy): domain Eukaryota; kingdom Metazoa; phylum Chordata; class Mammalia; order Carnivora; family Otariidae; genus Callorhinus; species Callorhinus ursinus. The sequence continues at coordinate 65,273,553 of NW_027397065.1, read as the reverse complement.
CTGTTGGATTTCTCCCCCACCCACCACAGGATTCCCCCTTGCAGTCCTCACATTTGTCATATCTTGCTTTTTCACTGTCCATTTCAGGAAGCCGAATGATGGTAGTCATCTTAAAGGAGTGGTGCCCAGTTTTATTTGATTTGCTTTTTTATGACTGATTTGTTCCTTGTCAGAAGCTGATGCCCTGGATACATTTCAAAATTGCATTTCTTCAAGATTCCCGTTGTTTCATTTCCCTCCTCGTAATCAACAAGAATTAAAACTAAAAATTATGTTTTGTTACTATTTGTCTCTAGTTTACTCTTGTTAATAAGACTGTAAAAATTTGAATACAGTCTTTTTTTTTTTTTTTAAGAGAGGGGGTTGGGGGAGGTGCAGAGGGAAAGAGAGAATCTTAATCAAAGCAGGCTCCACTCCCAGCATGGAGCCCAACGTGGGGCTCAATCTCATGACCTTGAGATCATGACCTGAGTCAAAATCAAGAATCAGTCACTTAACTGACTGAGCCACCCAGGTGCCCCCTGAATACCATCTTTTATAGTCTTTTCTTCATTTGAAGAGTTCTTCCAGGACAACTTTGAAAATTGAGGTTAAAGCAAGATAACAAAATTGCCAAAGTAACATGTCATAAAAATATAATTCTGCTAAATGAAATATTTATATTTCCTTTTTATTTGTTTGTTTTTTTCAAAGAATTCCTCTAATTTCTCGAATATCCATATCCCCGGATTCAGCTATGTCCAAACCAAAAACAAAGGCCATACTGAAGGGCAAGATCGATTACTCACTGGAAACTGTTGAGGCAAACTTTGAGGCGGATGAGAAGTTACTAATGGACACCTGGCAGCAGGCTTCTTTAGCAATATCTCACATGGTAAGCAGTGCTTGTTACTACCTTTTCACTAAGTGCCAACATTGGTAATATGCTATGAGTAGAAAATTTGCACAATGTTGTATAAATTTATACCTTCAGGAACTTTTTTGTTTTGTTTTGTTTTCTGAAAAAAATAAATGAAACAATTCAGTCAACAAGTAGATGAGCTTAAGAATGGAGTAAACCAACATGTAGATTATTTTTTGCGCTGGGCCAAGGTTCCAAGTGCAGGGGCCAAAAGGTCCGTCGGGAAAAGTCAATGACATGGGTCAAGTATAATGCAATAAGGGAGGGATGGGGCTGTGGCCAAGTGGAAATCATACTCCTAAAGAGGTATGTGCTACGTCACTCTGACCAAATTTACCATTTAAGAATGAGGCCCAGTATGGCCAGATTTTACAATTTTCCAAGAAAAGCCAGAAATTCAGATTTGTATGTGAAACCTACTGATTTTAGCATGTTAGAAATGAAATCAAATTTGTAAAACTTTACAGAGCCAAGAAAAACACACATCTGGCCTTGTAGGCCTCTAGTTTGCATAAGTTACCTATGGGGTAAGTACTATCCTCTTTACCATGGAAAACGAGGATCCAGAAATGTTAAAAATTTTTACCAAGGTCACTTAGCAGGGTAAGTGTCAAAAGGGAGATTTGAACCTAGGACTATACGAGTTCAAAGTTCATGTCCTTTTCAGCTTCACTGGGAAGCGAAGGGACAGTGATAGTCCCTGCCTGTAAGGGGCCTGCACCAAATCAAAAGAGAAGGGAAGAGCACACAAATAACTCTAATGTAAGGAGAATCTCCCCCCTGTACAGAAGGTGCACACAGAGTTTAGCTTGGATGACCACTGTTCCCTCACCTTCCAGTCCTGTGTGTGCCCAAGGTGGTTCTGTTTTCATTCTGTGCCAGGCCTTCTTTGAGTTTCCCTGAAATATCCCGTCCGAACAGGAAGCAGTGTCCACCTTCCCAAAGACCTTATGGAAGAGGCGGAAGAGGAGCTTACCTCAGGGTCTCAGAGTGAGGAGGCAACACTTCTGACTGGGTGTTTTCCAAGTCCCTTCCTGGCCACTCTGCCTCCAGGGTTCTTTTCTCTGGTTCATCCCACAGCAACCTCAGTGTTCTGTTCTTCCTTTCTGTTCTCCCTCTCTTCCGGTTGTTCTTCCTTCTTTCGTTTCTCCCTCTCAAGAGTGATTGTAGATTTTTTTTTTAAGATTTTATTTACTTATTTGAGAGAGAGAGAGAAAGCATGTACATAGGGAGAGTGAGAGGGAGAAACAGACTCCCCGCTGAGCAGAGAGCCCGATGCGGGGCTCTATCCCAGGACCCTGAGATCATGACCTGAGCTGAAGGCAGACACTTAACTGACTGAGCCACCCAGGCACCCCTCTCAAAATGATTGTAGATGCCTTTCATTGTCTTGCTTCTTCTATAAAAAATGTTAGTGTGGATTTTGACACACCTAAGAAAAGTGCATGAAGTATAACTGCAGGGCTTGATGAATACACCTAAAGTTACTGCCGAAACCAGCACACGGGAGAAACGGGAAAGGTCCAGAACCTACCAAGTCCTTGCCCCTTCCCAGTCCCAACCCCCTGCATCCCTACAACACGGACCTTCCGCCTGCCTTTTGACTAACCATTGCCTTGATATTCATAAGTTTTATCACCCTAGTCTATAGCTCTAAACAGTATAGTTAACTTTGCTTGCTTTCAAACTTTAAATATGTGGACTCATACCTTTTGTCTCTTTGTGTTTTCTTTTGCTCAACATTACATATGAGATTCATTCTATGTTGTCGAGTGGAGCTGTAATCTGTCCCTTTTTGTTGTTGTATATTGTTTCATTATGTAAATCTATCACGGTTTATTGAACTAGTCTGCTACTAATACACATTTGGGCTTCCAGTTTGTGCCATTATGGATACCCTCTCTGTGAACATTCTTGTACTTGTCCACTGCTGCACTTATGCACACACAACCATTGGATATATGGCTAAGAGTGGTGGCTATCTTCAATGTCAGTTGATGATACTATACATAATACTTCCGTTTGCATAAGTAATACCAGATTCTTTCCCCATTCACTGCAGTATCATCTTTGCCATAAATTAGGTGACCACATATCATAAATTAAGTCTGTTGCATTGTTCTATTTTTCCATCCTTGTACCAAAACCGCATAATGTCATATCACTTATTTGTTATCTAGCTGAGCAAATCTTCCCATCTTGTCATCTGTCCAGAGCATTTTGGCTCTTGGTTCTTTGCCTTTCCATATAAATTTTCAAATCAGCTTGTCAAAACTTACAAAAGTGTTGGCCATAGACTTTTTTTAGATGATATTTATCAGATTATGAAAGTTTCTTTTCACTTCTAGCTTATCGTGAGGGTTTTTCATTAACATATTAACAAATGCTTTTTCCACATCTATTGAGATTGCCATATTTTTTTTTCTGTTTTCTATCAATGTGAAATATCATAATGGTCCATTTTCTAATATTAAACTTACATCACATCCCTAAAATAAGTCCAACATTATAATTAAACATCATCCTTCTTACATATTGCTGGCTTTGTTTTGCTAATCATTTGCTTAGGATTTTTGAATCTTTGTTCATGAGTGAGAAATTTGTTTTTCTCATACTGTCCTTGTCAACTTTTAACATCCACGTAATACTAGACTCATAAATCAAGTCAGGATATGTTTCTTCTCTTTCTATTCTTTAGATAGTTTGAGGAAGTTGGAATTATTTCCTCTTGAAATGTTTAGTAGCATTCACCAAGAAGCCATCTGGGCCTGGTGAACTAAACCTTTTCTTACTAGGAGGTAATCTTCTTTATTTATAATGCTTTTTTGGAAATGATACTTTTGAATATTGTTTACATGTTATATCTTTGTTCATCCTCTTATTTTTTATCCTTTCTTTATCTTTTCTTGCTTGCTTTCTCCGCCCCCTACTTACTTTTAGAAGTAGTGCATTCTATTACTGTTCTCTTAGTGGTTACTGTAGGAATTACACCATAAATTGTTAACCTATCAAAGTCTAAATATTATTTAGTCAGTAATTCCTGTGTTATTCCTAGAGTAACCACTAAGTGAATTAGTGTGTGTTACTTCCAAACTAATATAGGGAAAAATGAATAAATTTAAAATATTCAGTCCAAAATAAGAAAAGAAAGGAGGACAGAACAAGATTTAGGACAAACAATACAAATAGAAAGCGCATAATAAGACAGTAGATGTGTACCCCAAATATACTGATAGCTACTTTAAAAGGGCAAAATGATCCAGATAAAGAAAAGGGATTGATTTATTTTGTTAAAAAAGCATATGATGCCTATAAGAACACAGAAATGATCTTCTGTTATTGACCAAAGAGGAGAAGGAGGCAGTGTGATGACCTCCAGTAGCCACCGTGGAATCCTAAGCCCTTGGCCCAGAGGCTCAGTGCTCCCCATCGTGCTGGTACCAACTCATCAAATCTTCTTGTAAAGCAACTAGATATTGCTTCCTACATATTCCCTCAGTGTTAACAATTTCCATGCCTCGGCTAATGTCATCTTTCTCTCCTAAAATACATTCCTCCTTCCTTCTATTTGATTAAACTATATACTTCCTCTAAGTCTTCAGAGCCAGTTCCTGCTTTGATTCCTGACTACTTAGTTACCTGTTTGAAACCTTTGCCTTCTCTGATCATGTGCTCTTCCAATCCCTGCAGCGGTATTATCTCCCCAAGCATCCAGCTCTTCCGATCTAGGTGATTGTAATGTTTATCTCAATTTTCCTAAACATTTCACTGGATTCTAAGACTTTTTATACACCCTACACCTAGCATCATGCCCACATCTAATATGATGCTAAGCCCTCAGCACAGTCTGACATGGGACTGCTGCCCGACCGTTGACGCTGATGTTACTACTGATGATGATGGCAACGACCGTGGTGATCACTGCAAGATTACAACTACCAAGCACCAGAGAGTGGGAAACCAGAGCTAGGAGTTTGAGGGGGGGAAAAGGGGGGGGATTATTGTTCTTATTAAGGTACATAAAGTAATTTACAAGTTTTACAAATCCCATTAGAATTGCCTAGGGGAGATGACATTGTAGAATATTACATTATTAGAAAGAGCAGCGTACAGCACAAAGAGCACTGGCTACCCCTCTTGGTTAAGTTGTGTGATTTTATGGAAATGACTTCGCCTCTTCCGGTCTTCAATTCCTTATCTGTAACATGGGAAACATTCCACATACCTTTCCTCTAGTGAATGGTTGAAAGATCCAGTGAAATAATTTATACCAAAGAAATTATAATAGATAATGTAATATATATATTATATATAGTTATAGATAATAGATAATAGATAATGGAAATTGTAACTATAATAGATGATGACGTTAAAAAAATTTATTCACAATTGTACTATTTTCCATGTGGACTTTAAAAACCACATAGAGAGTCACCTGGGTGGCTTAGTCGGTTAAGCATCTGTTTTCGGCTCAGGTCATGATCCCAGGATCCTGGGATCCAGCCCCATATCAGGCGCCCTCCTCAGTGGGGAACCTGCTTCTCCCTCTCCCCCTTGCTCGTTCTCTCTCTCTCAAATAAATAAATAAAATCTTTATTTTATAAAGTAAAGATAAAAACCACGTAGGAAGCAAGGGAGAAAAGTTTAGTAAGTACTAATTTAATTAGTATTCCTAATAATTATATTTGAGTCCTGCTTTTATGTCTCTAATAGACTTTTATGACCTTGATGTCATGACCTTAAGGGAATTTTAAGTTTCCAGTGAGACAGACATGCTTGGGCAAACCATTGCAGGGAAAACAGTGCAAGCGGGGATTAGAGCAACTGAAAGGAGAGCGCTTTAACATGGGCTTTTTTCTACACAGCAGGCTCACCAACAGCAACCCGTTTAGTGTGTGATGTTAATTTTTAGAAAAACTTTCTTCTAATTAGCAGGTATGCAATGATTTCAAAGAAACAAGTCATAGTTAACGCCCACAATGTCAAGACATTATTTCTAGAGTTTCTTCAGGCTTACAGTAGATCTCTCAATGTATTGTGAATTATGTTAATTTTTGAAAGAGACCCAGAGGTCTCTGAGGGAAGTGGACCAAAAATATGCAGATGATGATAATTATCATCATCACCACCACCACCACCACCACCACTACCACAAAGTTGTTTATAAAGGAGAAAAATCCAATTTTAAAGGAAATTGCTAACTTAATGTGCTTTGCAAAAACAGATTCAAAAATGAATTGCTTGCAATTTAGGCGGTGGGGGGGATGTTAACAAGTCTGTTTTCAGCTCTACCAAGAATTTTAAAGTACAGTAGATATCACGAAATCCATTTTTATAGCTTAAGGGCATCTGATTAAAATCACATGCATATGCTCACACAAAACTGGCTTGTTCTCTGAAATCTTTTCTGTATTTCTCCAAAGTTCCACCGATCTTAAAGAAGCTGTGGGTATGTTCCGTGGAATATGACTATTTTAAAAGAAATTCTATCTATTAATAATCATTTCCTGGGCATCCCCTATGAGCATAGGAGGTGCTAAAAGCCACTTGAAGCCCATTTGGAGGGTGGAACACTAAACATTCATAGAACAGTCGGGGACAGTTACATGCTGAGCCCTGGGGTATGAAGTTGGCAGGAATTTGGGGAGAGCAGGAATTGGCTGGTGTATCCCACCAAGACTAAGCTCTCCCTTGAGGGGAGAGCTTGTGCCTTGTTCATCTTTCTATTCGCCTCCATCCAAATTCCTCTTGCTCGTCTGAGCCCCTCACCCAGTCCTCCCCAGAAATAACATCAGGCTTGGACACAGTAAGCACTTCAGTAAATGAATTCTCATGACCCCCATTTCTTTACCAGTTGCTTTATTGAGATTTTAAGGGTTTCGACCATATGTTGCTCCTCCCTCCTCGGGGTGTGCAGGTTTTCTTTCTCCCTTTTGGGAGTCTTTTCTAAGCTCTCATTTCTTGGGGCTTACACCCCTAAGTGCGCTTCACCTTTCCTGGAACAGTTGGACTTATTTCGGAAGATCTGGCCTTTGAAACTGCAGGCACGGCCCCAGTGGCATGAGAACTCAAGACAAGGTTTCCCTGCTGCCTGAAGCACAGAGTCCTGGAGGAGGGATGGAGGGGTCCCAACCGCACCCCACCCTCCTGATTCCTCAGCTACGATGGGGTGGCCCCGCCACTCATCTCTCACACCAGGACCTTCCATTTGTGCGAGTGAAAGGCGGGGGTTGATGAGATGGCAGGAAGCTGCAGGTCCCCTGAGTAGAGGAAGCTGACGAGAAGAGTTTAGTCCGTGGGACAGGTCATCCTCATGAACCCTGCGCCTTCTGGGCTGATGTCTAGTGTTAGAGGAGAATGGAAGCCCAGAATCCAAGTGTCCATGAGCCCAAATAATACAGGGCATACATTCCCAAAACTTGGCTGGAGGACATGAGAAATTCTTACTCATTTTATGTATAAAACACAGTTATAGGTAAAATACATAGATACACTTTTGCAGTATTAAAATTTCATGGAGCAGACTATTAGAAAAACTGTCTTTAAAACTCTGTAGGGGATGTCAGTAATGATGATGATGATGATGATGATGATGATGATGATGATGATGATAAAAGGTGAGAAACATTGGTATAGGGGAATGCCCTGGAAGAATAGTGGGTGTTAAATCCATAGAGTCTGAGATTTAAAAGAAAGCTTTTAAAAAGCATCCTCATGGAGCTGCTGCAGTATGGAGGTGGCAATGAGGAAACGTAAGGTTCCACTGCATGCAGGGCTGGAGAAAGTGAGCAACCTACATACAAACAGGGGAAGCCACTTCTTGAGGCCTGGGCCAGGTTTCCATGTCAGTAAAACATTGAAGTGTGTTTTCTGTAAAGACTGAGTACATGGCATGGTTGTTTACAGGAGAATGAGGCTTCAGTTGATCTGGGTGATGACTAAATCCACATGGCTATCATATTTCATAAGTGTCGCATTCATCGAAATCTTGCTCGTATCCAACCAGGTGGCTGCTGAAATTCATCAGAGGCTCATGGAAGAAGAGAAGGAAAACCTGCCAGCAGACACAAAAGAAAAATCTCCTCAGATAGGTACAAATAAAAAAGTCAAAAAGGAACCACCCAAGAAGAAAGAGGCAGACAAAAAAGCAAAAGGTATTCATGGTTTTGGCATCCAAAACTGTGGATGCTTAAACTCTCCTTGGTAGAACACAAACGTCTAAGCAGGCACATTAAAGCTACTGTTGGTTTGGTTTTGTTCCGAGACCCAGACTCCAGTGGCGTTAGCTGACTAATCATACTGGGTACCAGTCTCACCTAACTTGTTTATCCAAGCGTGTCCAAGGTAAAATAAACCTCAACAACAGTTTGGAACATGCTAGAAGAAATCCCAATAGCACTATGTAATCTGAAAATTGTGCACATAGGGGCCGCAGTAACTGAGAGGAGGTTGGGCGAAAAGTGATTATAAGTATGTAACTTTCAGGTTGAATTCAGGTTTCTGGTTTAATTCAAGGAAGTTCCTCTCTCCCGGAGGCCTCCTGCCTAATCTCTGCCTCAGAGACATGAGGGGAAAGCAAGGGTGAGAGAAGACTCAGGCTGGGAGAGACCTCCTGTTAGCCTTGGGGATAAACTCTGGCATAAACATTATCCCCCCACCCCCTCTTTGAATGTCTCCACTTGTACATATTTAAGGTGAGTTGAGGCAAGAGAGGAAGAGACAGAAGTCACCTCACTAGTCAGTTGCTCACGACACGTTTGTTAGGCACCTGCTAGAAGGACGCCATGATGGGTGCAAGGGACACAATGATGAACTTCAAGAACCAGAACAAAAACACAGTCCCTGCCCTGATGGGAACTGTAGTCTAGCAGCAGAGAAAGACGTTTGACCCATCCTTGTTCTTTAGTGGGGGAGGTCCAGGCAACCTTGAGAGCAAGGTCACCTCAGTCCTTCTGAGAGGTAGGGAAACACCTCCCAGCTGGAATACATTTAAGCAGCCCTGAGCAGGAGTAAGAGGGGAAGCTAAGGATGTGGGCAGATGGGTGGTGAGGGGTGGCACTCAAATCAAAGAGGAGAATAGCACCACAAGAAAAAACACACCACTTAGTCCATCTCAGATGGCAAAAATGAAAGAAATAAGCAGCATTTGAAGGGCATACTTCAATCTACTTTTAATGGATAAATGGTTGAGTCCATTCCGTTAATTTTACAGATGATAAAACAAAAATCCAACGAGATTAAGCTCCCTTTCACCTGTAATTCATACATCCACCTACTATTGCAATTACATTTTATTATAGTTTCTTTATTTACAATTATGTCTTCTTCACATGACTTGAACCCTTGCGGTCAGACCTTCAAGACAGCTTTATTGCACTAAGTAGAATTATGTGAACAGAGCCTGCAGTTAGAATCACACTGCCATTTCTCAAGGGTAGATTGTCAGAAAAATGCTGACAAATTCTTATTTTCTAATTCTCTTATGTAATCATTGAAGTACTTGCAGTTAAATACTACTGAAAAGATTAAGTAGATTGCAGATTCTTGACTGTGAGCCACATTTCAGCCATATCTTCTGGATGTTGGTCCCCTGGTCTTTTCTTCATGAGGATCTGGGGTACACTTGGCTAACACTAGTACCTCTGATGGAACAGTACTTCTGCAGCTGGCTAATGGCATCCATGGTGTGTTGCGGTTTGCTAATTTCCATCCCCAAACTCTGCATTGCACCTTCCTTGGAGTCTATAACTGTGTCTGCCCTCACTGCACACCTCATTTTCCCATGATGCTACACAAAAGTGGCATTTTTATATGTGTCTAGCCTAGATAACACATGGAGAATTCTCAAGGAAAGATCCATATTTCCCACTCACAGTCAGGACTCAGGTTGATCCTTTCCAAATCGCAAGAGTTTTGCTATAGACCCGCATGTTTCGCTTGGTCCTCATTTTGTCCAAGGAGCTGTGCGTCCCCTTGCATGCCCGCTCGCTCCTGCCCAAGTTCCACTGTGCTTCCAGGCAAATCACCGCCAATGGCAGAGGCCGTGCCTGTGACAGTGACGGCAGAGGAGGTTGCCCAAATGGAAAAGAGAAAAGAACTGATGCTCAGAATCAAGGAAGAACACCTTGCTGCCCTGCAATTTGAAGGTAGCATTTGGGAAGAACTGAGATGATTCTTTTCAGTGGAAAACAGTCCAGTAGGCAAACAGCCTGTGACCGGCTCAAGTTGTGTCTAGGAGAACACAAAGCAAAGTGATTGAAAGTACAACATTTAATTGGTTGTTTTCATAGGACCACATGAGGGCTAGATTCAGCTGTTCTATAATTGTCTGCCGGGATCTCAAAAAGAGACAAAGAAAATTTGGGAAGGGGTTAGGAGAACACCAGCAATAATTAACAATCTCAGATAATAGACACAGAAAGAATATGTTAGAGTCTGTGTGATTTTACAAGTTGAAAGAAGGCTTAAGGCCTTAAGGAAAATAAGGAAAGGAAAATAAATCCTAACTGAGGTTAACAGGCCCTGAAAGTGAGTTCTTGGGAACAGAGGCCATAGAAGAGGCAGTCATGGATCGATAATGCTCAAGAGACTCCTTTTCTATAGGTAGCAATGATGGTATAAGATATATTCTCCTGGCCCTTCCACTTGTCTTATAATGCAACTCAAAATGGACTTTGAAAAAAATTGGGAAAATGAGCAAATTACGCCAGTGGCAGTGGAATAAGCAAAGAAGAAACATGGAAAAACTATTTCAGAAGTAAAATCCACAGACCTTAGTGTGTGCTATGGGCAGCAATAGGCCCTGGGGTACAGAGGATTTACCCTAGTTTTACCACTGCTAAGAAAATACAATGGTGTTGCCATCCCAAGATTCTAAAGTAGGGAGATCATCAAGAGACTTTGTACCTTCCCCTTTTTGAAATTCAGAAATTATTTGTGTCTTTCCACTCCAATTTATCAAAGAATATATTGCTATAAAGTGCAATAAATGTAAAGCTCAGTTTATAATAGTTTTGGCTTACATAAATTGCCAAATGACCCTGCCATGCATTACACTTTTTTTCTCAGTATCATAGATCAGGTATTACCTATACTCGTATATTAAATGTCCACCTTCATCTTCACAAACTGAAGCATGATTGGTTTAAAATTGAATTCAGTTGATTAGAAAATGCATGTATATATAATCCTTCATTTTCTTCTTAAATAGAGATAGCCACACAGTTCCGGCTTGAACTGATAAAGACAAAAGCATTGGCTTTTCTTGAAGATTTATTAACAAAGGTGGTCAATGTATATAAACTCTTGGAAAAGTGGCTTGGTGAGAGGTACTTGAATGAAATGGCCAGGTAATGTACTGCATGGCTTTTCCAAAATGTATTTTTTAATTCCTGGTGGCCAAAATTGGCAGATTTTTAGGCATTTACAAATGTAAATTACATTTACAAATAGAAATTTTGACCTTTTAGGGAATCACAAATGCATTTGTATGGGTTCTTCTCAAACAGTAAGTCATGTATCAAACTGTCCTGTTGCAATGTCCAGTTTTGCATATCATTTCTGAGTTTGGTTTTTACCCTGCTCAATGAGGAGGACCTTAGTTTACAAGGTATGATTATAGGTAATTTTTAAATATTTTTCAGAAGTAGATAATGTTTCATATCTTTCTAACGCCAGACTTCTTTTTAGTCAGTGCTGATTAATGAGAGACTGAGAAGTCAGTCACTGCAATGTTTTACCAGTGAGGCTGATTCCCTTGTAAGGGTAATACCCGGTTCTACTTTGCTCTTGGGTTCCAAAGGTTCTTCAGACTTCTCATCTCTAGTGAGGGGTAGAAAGTCTCATTCTCTTAATTCTCCCCTAAAAAGCAGCTCAGCAAAGCAGAAATAGCCCTCAAGTGAGAGTCAGGAGCCATGATGTTCCAAGAGACGGGAATTCCCTCATTGTCCACAAATGAGCAGCCTGACTAATCACTTTGGGCCTCCCATGGGCATTATCTAAAAAAGAAAACACGGCAACCGGGCTACTTCAGACGATTCTACTAGATCTAGATTCTGTGAACACTACAGTTTGGAATAAACATTTACTGCAAATTTAGAAGTTGCTACCTACATAGAATACAAATGGCGAGTATTCTTAGAAACAACTGCTATCGGAAAGATAGTTGTTGTGGTTTGTTTTCTATAATCCTTGTCTCATAATGAAAGTTCTGTTGTAAAATCTTCAGCCTAGTTTTTTTAATACCTGTTGTGCTATATAATAACACACACATACACACACACACACACACACACACCCCTCAGCCTGGTAACCTTCCTGCAGTAAGGCTTAACATAATTTTACTGCTGGATAGCCAAGTCTGTTACTCATTAGCATCATAGAGCAGTGATGTTCAGTTCTCTTCTCGGCCTGCCCCTTACAAATGAAAACGTATCTTCTTAATTCATAGAATTCACAGCTCCCATCCATGTCGCCATCAAGAGTAAATGCTTCGTATTTTTATCAGATGTACCCCAATTTCTCAGATTTATATTATGTGTATATATCTGACCCCTGAATGTGGCCACAAGAAGTTAAAACTAGGATTGTTCAGCTATGCTTTCTGTTTTAGTTATTGTAAAAGCTCTCTGGTGATAAAAGGAAAATATAGAGAGAGCTATCAGATCCCTTGGAACTTCAAATCTTGCTTTTCATTCCCCTGGCATTTTTTTTTTTTTTTAAGATTTTATTTATTTGACAGAGGGAGGGCGAGCACAAGCAGGGGAAGCATCAGGTGGAGGGAGAGGGAGAAGCAGGCTTCCGGCCTAGCAGGCAGCCCAATGTGGGACTCGATCCCAGGACCCTGGGATCATGATCTGAGCCAAAGGCAGACGCTTAATCCACTGAGCCATCCAGGCGCCCCTCCCCTGGCATTTTTTAAATTTTTTTCATTCCTGAGAAGGGTAGGCTTGGTAACCTCCACTAGGTGGAGCACACCCATTTTGAGATCCTGGTTATGGCTCAGTCTTGGTCTGCAGTTGGGAGGCTGTCCTCACTCAAGGCTGCAAACTTAGTTGCACTCCAGTGCCTTCTCCTCTGCACCCAGCGCGCACACACCAGGAGGCGTAAACTAATTAGATAATACACGCTTTGTGGGCACTCACCAGTACAGCATGCTGGAGTTGAATTCTAGGGTTGTCTTTTCAAAGAAAGCAACTAATCCTATTTTTAAAATTTTTTGGTATATATTTTATATTATGTTCCTGGGTTACATAAAAGCAGATTAAAAATGGATCTTTCCATCATGTACAATCTTTATTGCAAACTGTAAACACAATCCTTCCTGTAATACAGTGCTATTGTATTTATTTGTGTATAAAACTTCTCTGGCTTTTGAAATGGCCTTTAATTAGGGCCATAACTACAATCCCCGGTATAGGTTAAATCCATGCCCTGTGTGATTTTACATTAATAATCAAAAGGTATGGAGTTATGCGTTACTGGCTCCATGCAAAGATAAGGAAATTCAGGGAGCTTAAATAAGTTCCCAAGGACCCATGGCTATGGAGTGTTCTGGAATGAGAGCTCAGCTTCCAGTGTTCTTTCCACTGCACCTATAATTGCTTACACTACATGATTTAACTAGGAATTATTATTTGTAAAAATAGAAAGCAATTTCAATGGGTTTATATTATTAGAAACCATTCTGACAATAGTGTCTTAAATAACATCAAACTCCTTGATCTAAATTTAGAGAAAAGCCACTCTTCTAGAAATCCATAATCATATTTGATCAACTTAACAGTTTTTCCTGATTCCAAATAAATGTGTCATTCTAACAGTTGTATTTTACAGATTTTTCTGCCATATAACTTTATTCCAGTGCATACTTAGAATGAAATGTATCTCTTGACACAATCTTTTTTTTAATTTAATTTAATTTTATTATGTTATGTTAGTCACCATACACAGTACATCATTAGGTTTTGATGTAGTGTTCCATGATTCATTGTTTTCACATAACACCCAGTGCTCCATGCAATACGTGCCCTCCTTAATTCCCATCACCAGGCTAACCCATCCCCCCACCCCCCTCCCCTCTAAAACCCTGTTTGTTTCAGAGTCATCTTACTTACACAGTAAAATATGTTCTAATACTAATAAAACCATATTTGATGAAGTCCCTTTTTGTTCAGCTTCATATAAATATGTGACCATGAGCTCTATAATGAGCATATATCTTATTTCCAATCTACGCTTATTTAATTATACTCTGCCTTGTCACAAAGTGGATCTGAAGAGAATTGGAATTTGTAAACATGCAGATTGAATTGTCTACCTTAGCTATAAAATGTGTAGACTCTGTGTAGTAAGCAAACACTGTTAACCCAGTAGTATTTAGTGGGGATAACCCTATTCGTTTTTCCATTTTCAGTGTGGAAAAATTAACTGAAGTGGCTCGCTATCACATTGAAACATCTACAAAAATTCAGAATGAACTTTATTTAAGCCAAGAAGATTTCTTCATTAATGGTGATATGAAAGTCTTTCCAGACCCCCCTCCCCCAGTGCGCCCCCCACCTGTGGAAAAGGAAGAAAATGGCACCTTGACCATTGAACAGCTTGATAGTCTTCGAGATCAGTTCTTAAATACCGCACCTAAAGGTAAGAAAAATAATCATGGTGAAAAGCACAAAAAAGGTTAAGACTAATCAGGGTAGCCGTCACTTGCTCACGAGTAAAATCAGCCCCCTGGGATTGCGGGTCACCAAAACGAGCCCTCACTCTGTTCCAGTTTATCACACTTTTGCTTCATACAACATAGATCTGAATGAAACAAACAGGAGGAAAACAGTGACTAATCCTTGGGCAGTGTGGTGATCCTCGTTCCTGGTAACTCTCCTCTTCGGCCCGTCCCTGCCCCTGGCCAGAAAGTTGGTAAACTTGAGTCTGACTCTGTCTGGCATTTGAGAGAGACAGCCTCCACACACACGTCCAGTCTAAGGTTTGGACTGAGATGATGAGTTTGTGTTTCTGTCTCCCCCACTAGTCTGTGGAGGGAGACCAGGGAGTAGAGAATTTCCCTTCAATGCTTCACAGACTAAGAATAGAACCAGAGAAGCTGTCAACAAAATATTTGCTTAACTGATGAATGTGTTCACATGTATGTGGACATAGTATTTTATATACACGAATTCCTTACTTCCTTCACATGTTATCATTATGGCTCTGTAGCATGTGCACAGGCTTTTTTTTTTAAATTCAGTCTTTTTCTACTTCAGATATTCTTCAGTGAATTCCATCAATTGATAGCACAAGTAATTCACACAGATCATGTAAGACTATCATCTCATCTCCATTTTATTGGTCTGGACTCTTTGTCACAGAGCAGTTTTTACGGATGGTCATAGGTCATCCAGGCCTCTTCAGATTCAAGGCTTTTTGCCCCTTCCCACTGAATTAAGTCACCTCTCATAATCAGGTTTATTTTATCTTCCAACATCCATGTATTGGAAAATCATTACTTTTCCCTAGAGAATAGCCAACTGACTTTAGTCTAGCACTAACACAATTCCACTTTCATAGTGATTATATTCATTTGTTTTTTAAAAGTCAAATATTCCTTGAAATCCCCATCAAATCTCATTAGTCAAAAGGGCATTCTTTGACTCTGAGTCTGAACTCCTCTTTGCTAAGCCCAGCGGATGAAATAGGTGTAACCATGGGCCCCTGGGTGACCCCCTACCCTGGCACATGTCAACTCATCTAATTAGCATGAGTGGTCTCCATCTCCAGTACATAAAGGCACACATGACAACTATGGATGGACACCAACTCTGGTCGGCAGTATTTGGGCAGAAAGGAAATGTGGCCATCAGCAGGTACAAAAAAATGGCAGTTTTATAAAGCCTGCCTGTGAAATCCCTTCCATCTGACAGTCAGGCAGATTCCAGTGTGGGTTTCACAAGACCCTCTTATTACATATTTCCTTTTCAAGAGTTGCTTTTGCTCTTTGTTTTATCCACACTATTTTTTACATATAAAACAAAAAGATACATGAATAAAGATTCTGAATATGAAATATGCTTTGATTTAATTCTACACTAGGGTGATGGGAAGGAAATCATCCAATTAGCAGGTCAAAACTAAAAGCATTTGGGGGCATTTGAGTAGGTGGAAGTGGATTTTGAGAATTATCAAGCACTCATAATCCCTTTTAAAAGGGACCTTAGTATTCATGATGATAACCATGATATGTTCTGGGATCCAAACCAGAGCCTGCATTTCAACTAAAAGTTTAAAAACAACAAATAGCAGCTGTAAGTTGGCATGTGTATGTCTTAGAAGATTAATTCTAGAAACCCTTGGGACTAAAATATGTCAACTGATACATTTATCTGTTTTCTGAATATGGTAGAATGAATGCAACAGCTCTCAAAGTATGGTAGAAAGAGGAAGGAAGGGGGGGGAAAGGGGAAGGAGGGAGGGGGGAAGAAGGGAGATAATTATATATTTTTTAAAAAGTAGATGTGAAAGGAAAACCACTTGCCTGGTGGACTTAGGGTGTAACTTGAAAAGGCAAGCAAAGAAGAAGAAAATATAACCTTCTATTTAGATTCTTTCTGGACCAGACTATGAACTTTATAAAAGTGCTCAGGGATGCAGAGCAAAAGAGGATCAGTGAGCAATGAGGTCAGTCAGGGAGTTTGGTGGGATAGTATCTCGGAGGAAGGATTTGGAAGAAGAGAGATTTGATGGCAGGATATTTCAAGTTGGAGAACAGCCACTGGCCAAGGTGCAGATAAGAGGCATGGGTGTGGATGTTCAGGGAAAGGTCAGGAGACTGCTTTGATTCTCCTTCCCCAACTGTGTGAACTGCAGGCAAACAGATGGGGAGGTCTTCTCTGTCTGAGGAGCCACCACCATCCACCCAAGCTGGAGAATTAACTCAGATTCAAGAATAACCATGGTAATTACTGCACAACTACAAGGCTATACAATACTGTGAGATTTGGGGGCCTTATTGGTCCAAAATGACTTCTGGTCTATGAGCAATCAGTTTAAATTCTTTATTATTAGCTCAAATATGCTATTTGAATACACACACACACACACACACACACATATGTTGCTTTTTAAGTACATGTAAAACCTTAGCACAGTATCAAGTAGTCTATCAATAAAAGTAATGTTCATTGTTATTATTCTTGCCAGTGTTATAAAAGGAAGGCAAAATAATGATCATTCCATTTTCTGCATCCCAGAGTCACAGTTCCATGATGACTTCTTTGAAGTCAGGCTGCGGATATTGACAGTGCGTCTCCCTGAGGAAGTCCAGAAATTACCACTCACCTTTTCTCCCCAACTCCCTTAGCCCCCCAAAGATCCTCTGACTTTAGTCTTTCTTCCTCAGCTCCATGATTGTTTTTCCCTGCCTTAAATGATACACAGCCATCCATCTTTTAAGTGAAGTCTTTTGTCATATTCTTTCCAAGAATTGGAAAATAATCTTTTATGGTACCTTCCACTGTATTTATCTTAGAACTGTATAATTTTAAAAGACAACCTTAGTTGAAGTGATCAGTTTTGAAAGTATGGAGCAACTGGCTGAAAATGGCACTTTCTAAATGTGTGATCCTACAGAACTTCTTCCTTGAACTTGAAAATTGCTGTTATTTTTAAGCCAAGAAATATGAGCATTACGGTAAACTATTTCATATATGCCAGTGTAACCTATGGTATCTAAGATGCAATTTTCATGCTTGCTAAAATATGGTAAAATATGATGAACAGTTGGATTTTTCTCTAGGAAAGAAGCATACATGTTTGCACATAGTCATATGACTAGGCCCACAAGAAGATGTTTTTAGCAAATTTATAAGGAATGATAGTATCATGAAGTTCTTTGGTAACTTTTAATTATGCTACATAAATAAAATTATTGAGTGAAATGGATAATCTTCAAGTAAACCTAGTGACTTTAAATACTTGTGAGTAACTAGTAGCAGGTAGCAGGATATAAACAGCTAAAACTAAAGCTGAAGGAGTTTTCTTAAGGAAATTCTTAAGGAATATTAGCTACCCCGCTTTAAAAATAAAAGTCTTCATTAAAATAGTCCTTACTAAATAAAGATAATGGAAAAGTGCAAATGCATTATATACCATAATACTTATATTCAACACTCCTCTCCTGGTCAAAATCTGCCACTTATAATGATTCGAAATCTCCTTTGGTAAAGGTAGTCATAAGAAATAAAATACCATTTGTTGATATGATCGTTGCAAATATGCCAGAAAAGAAAAATGACTTTACGCATGATGATCATACAAGATCATGCGAAATGCAATGAAACGATTTATCATGCTAGTATTTTTCTTGCCACCCAGCAAAGATCCATACTTTAGAATCTTAGGAGCAGCCAGTAAATCGGCAAGACATTCTTTCATTGACTGTCCCAGGAATCATTCCCATGACAGTACTCCCAGCACCAGGGAGATCTAGAGAACATCTTCTGAATTATAACAATAGCCAATGTTGGCATGGTGTCTGGCTCCATGTGTCAGGCCCCATGCTAGCATTTCCATGTTGATTGACTTCTTACCCATGGCTGGCTGAGTATGAAGACCCAGCCATGGGTAAGAAGGAATCAGACAGCTCTTTTCAAATCCACCTTTCGTCAAATGATTGTAGTATGATCTTGGGCAAGTTATATAAGTTTTAAGTAATTAATTTATGTAAAGTGTTTAGGAAGTGTCTGGCACATAGAATGTGCAATTTAAGTGTAATATAAGCCATTGTCATTTAATTATATAATTGTAGCAATATCATATTATATAATATGTAACATTATACAATAGTGATACAAACTATTCCAATTATTACCCCAAATGTTAGCTTGGTATCTTGAAGCTCACATACCACAACAGGCATCTACAGCATTACCCTGGAACATTTCTGGAAAAAAAAAATTATACCACCTGATAGAATTAAACCATAAGGTATGTGGCTCCCCAAGGAACCAAAAACAGTCCAAACAAAAACACTTATTTTGTGTAGCGCATTAAGCTCTTGGTAGGAACATCTTGTCTCTAAACATCAAGTGCCAAGCACATCAGGAAGACAGTCTTTTTCCAATGGAAGCAATTTGGAGTCTGTTGAAACTAAAACACTTTAGCAATGTTCCTCAGTCCCCACTTAAACCAAAAGAACTCCTTTTCTTTGTAAACCCATCTGTATTCCATGTAATGCCTGTAGAGATTTGGTTCATGGCTATTTTGGCTTCAGCTGAGAGGCTATCCAGAGAGAACAGAGTCCAGCAAATTCTGCATCCTCACCCGTTCTTCAAGAGAGGCAGCATTTAGTTGTTCAAGGCTATGAAATTGTTCTAAAAACTCACAAGAGGCCCCTCCTCTGAACCTCTTTTAGAGACCCTTAGGTTCACTGATTGGGCTCAGAGACAGAAGGCACAAACAGAACTCTTGTCTGTGGTGACTAAGCTAGAGCATTCAGCTACATGGTTTTTACAAGAATTCAAAGGAGGAAGTAGCTATTGCTGCCTATGTGGGTCAGCATAGGGGTTAACCCAGAGGAGAATTTTCAAATGGAACTTTCCAGGAAGAAAAGCAGGGGAAAGCAGACAAAGGGGAAAATAGAGTACACATGGAGATTTTGAAGTTGCATGACATATTTATTCAAGGAACAGCAAACAGACCAGCTGGGGGCAGGAGGCACAAGATGAGGACCACAAAGACCTTGCAGTCAGACTGTGAAGTCTCAAAGTGGCTTGCAAAGGACATGCAGGAAAGGATTATCAAAGGCCTTTAGAGCCAAACGATGTGGTGTGTGGATTACAGGGAGGAAGAGACTGAGAGAGCTCAGCAGATGCTGCTCTGTGTCTCTGGAGAGCCTCGGCCAACTGAGAGACAGGATTAAGGGCACAGGGGTGGGAGGAAACCATTGGAAAGTTCTGTGGATCTTTCTAAGCTAGTGTCTCTGAGAAAATTGTAGAAATATGATACTATATATTTTCAGGGAGTTAAGCCCCATGTTGTAATCTGAAAACTGCTTAAATTAGTCTGACTTTATACAAATCAAAAACACAGAAATATTTCTTAGAAAAGGTACACTAGAGAAGGATTGATGTTTTTAACAGGAATATGTCTCCAGGTGGCAAAATCTAGGGATTACTGCAAAAAGGAGTAAGGACCCCATATGTCCTGTGGTTCTCTCAGTGGGTGAACTTCCGCTACATAGATTCAGATCACGGAAATGCAGTAGTAAATCTAGAAGCCTTTGGACCTGTTAAAACTGTCTGTGGGCAGAGTTTCAGCTGCTTCTTCAGGAGGAAACACATTCTCATGAAGCCAGAGAATTTACATTAAGCAAATGAAAGTACGTGCTCAGAATTCAAGATAACACCTTCTGGAAAATCTGTTCATAAAGCTAAAAACATAAAAGCTAGCTAAATCAGTAGTGAGAGTTAAAGTCCTTCCCTGCAGTAACAAGAGACTTCTTTTTTCATATATTCATTCCTGTGCTCACCAGCACTGATGTTTGGCAAGCAGTCACCGGCCTGGTGCCAAAGGCCTAGTGTGGGAGACTGACGACCCAACGTGTAGGGCCCAAAATGAAGGCAGGAGGTATCAGTCACAAGGAGGTTCACTTTAAGCAAAAACAGTAATATTTAGGACTTGGAGGGAAAAAAACAAAACGGGGCTCTGTTTTAACAGTAACAACGGCAAAAAAAAAAACTGATTAAAAGGCAAAATAGAAGTTAGATACAAATCGGGTAAGAAAGGCAGCAGCAGATTGACTAATGTCAAAGGTTTCCAAGTAAAAGATGTGAAGAGATATGAGATCATGAAAATCAGTTGGGAATGTTGATTTTCTTAGACATCTGCCAAGTGCTTAGCACTCGCTCACCTAGGCCTTATGGAACACAAAGGAAGTAAGTATGTTTCTGTCGGAAGAGTTTAAAATCTGGCTGTCAGTCAGCCTAGGACAGGAAAGCAGTGAAACGGAATGAAACGCCAGCTTGTATGTCGACATGAGTTAATTTAGTATAATATCACACAAACACATATTCCACTTTTTCATTAAACTATAAAATAGGACAATATAATGTAACGATCAGTAGGGTCACAGAAGTTGAAGGAGGGAAATAAATATGTGGTCCAGGCTGCCTGCCTTCAGAGAGAAACTGTATTTTAGGACGTTGCTTTGTGTAATTTAAACTTTTCTGTCCTTCTGTCCAGATGAATATATATATATATATATATATATATATATATATATATTCCACACTCCGACAAGTAGGTTCCAGAAATTAGATCTTTGGGGAAGAGAAAAAGATGAGGCATGAGGCACAGCTCCTTGAAACCACGTAGGATGGGTCTCAAAGCCTCAAGCCCTTTCTGTAAATGAACAGGTTGGCTCTGGTACTGCCACAGAAGGCGGGCCTGTGGCGGGAAGGAAGAGATGGCCAAGGAGAATCTTCTAGACATGCTGCTGTGCGTGTCCTGTTACTCTTCCTTCTCACCACAGGAAGCAAATGTCAGCAAAAAGCAATGTCCCTCTTATGCATAACAACCAGATTCTAGAGTGAAGAAGAACATAGCACCCTTTGCCCTTATGAGAAACCTGTAATAGTGAAGTAGGTAAGCATGGGGGCTGTGGAGTCAGACACCTGCTAGTGATCCCCAAGTCCACCACTTATGAGCACTGTGACATCCAACAAACTAACCTCTCTGTGTCCTAGTATTTTTTTATCCATAAAATGACAGGTAATTGGTCCATTTTCTTAACTATAAAATAGGGATGATGGATTATGAGGATTCAATGGTATAAGCCACTTAAAACACTAACCAGAATGGCTGACGTACTACTTGTAAGCACTCACTGTAATTTTTTCCAGAAATAATGAACATGTGTTAGGGGCAGAGAGTAAGCAAAACTGAGGGTGGATGTTGGTGATTACTGAAAATAACAATGTGGAGTTATTTTAAAGGCAGGGATCTTCCAGATGATCTGAACCAAATCACTGAAAAGCAGAAAAGGCCACAGAAGCTTGACCATAACCTTCCAAGGAGGAACGATCAATTTTTGAAAATCTGGCTAAAAAAATACCCTTGGCTTATATATGATGAGATACTAAATCTTATGTTCTGTGGCCTGTGTCGTAAGCATGGAGTGAAGTCAAGGGGAAATCAAATGAGTTTTTTTATGGCACTGACAACTTTAGGACAATTTTTCAACACACATCATCTTAGTGAGGCTCATGCCAAGGCTTCATTAAAGGAAACAATGAGTGGTTCTCCAGTGAACCGTGCCACCACAGAGCTCATGGTGACAACCATGAGCAAAATCACCCTCGGGAGAATAGAGAACTTATTCAGATCAAGCCATGCTATCGCCAAGAGGGGACGTCCCCACAAAGACTTTATCTGGATGTGCAAGTTGGATGATATGAAGGGGATTGATATTGGCCCAGTATTCAGAACTAACAAATCAGCAAGAACCTTTCCGTATTTTATCGCTGAAGTGGAACGGAGGAATCTAAGAGAGAAACTAGAACAGAGTAAATTTTTCTCTGTCCTCAGTGGTGGAATCACAGACAGTTCAACCGAGGAAGCTGAACTTGTCTATGTGCAGTTTGCACGTGCAGGAAAAGTGCATTGCCAAATTGTTAGGGTACAGACAGTAGAAAAGAAGGATCTTTGGCAATAAGAAATGCCATTGAGAAAACTCTAGAGAGAAATCTTCAACTCAAGCTATCGAACCAAGACTGGGCAAAGAAACTGGTTGGTTTTGGAAGTGATGGTGTCCCTGGCTCAGAGGGAGAAAACAATGGGGTGGCTCTGCTTCTAAGAGAAATCCAGCCATGTGCGCTGACTGTGCACTGCTTGGCACATCATCTTGAACTATCTTACAAGGCAGTGTTCCAGAGCGTTCCCCTGTACAACGATGTCAGAAACCTTCTTCACAGCATTTACCACTTCTACCACAGTTCCCCTCTTCTTAGGAGTTCTCTGATGACTGCTTTCAAAAGCCTTCACCTTTGGCCTGTGATGCCTTCTCAAGGAGAGGGCAGGAGGTGGCGTCAGGAATTACAGGCAGCCCTCCAGAACTTTCTCAAGGGATATCCTGCAATAGTCCAGCAATTGCTTTCGGTAAGTAATTTTGACATACCATACTATTTTAGTTTTCCGGAGTGGCAGAGGGTATCTTTATGGAGCAATTTGAAATAATAATTTTAAGAACAATAAACTGCTATTTTATTCCCGATCTATGTTACAGGCAGATGAAGACAGAAGTGACACCAGTCATCAGAAAGCCAAGGAACTCCTAGTGTTCCTTCTCCAAGCAGACATTGTTAAATTCATCCATTTCTTAGTGGATGTCATTAATGTACTTAGCATTCTTTCCTGTGTCAATCAGAACAGAGATTCTTCCGTTGCTGACTTATTTGCCACGTTAGAGTCAACACTGGAAATGCTCAGAATATATCAAACAAGGTGAGGAATTGGGGAATGGTCTGAGGGTCTGTCAAACTTAGTATGACTGGGGACATTATTTGCCAGGTGCTTTTCATTTGATTGTTTACTTGGGGGATTTTTTTTTTTCCTCCCCAGACCAGGACCGAAAGAACGTTGGGTGGATTCGGTCATGCACTTTCATGGTAACTGCCTGGGAGGAGAAGGAGACATTTCTGATGTAAGAAACACCGTCTTAACACATCTTATCAAGAGGCTGCAAGGCTGCTTCAGAGATGCCAGCCAGGATGTGGTGAAGGCTACCATGATTGGGAGCTTTAAACTGTGGCCCGCAAAGATAAACCGAGGTACCCTATATGCACTAACTCCAAACCTACTGTTCTTTGATCCTCTGTAGGTTTCTTTCATATCTTGACTTTTTCTCTTGTATATTGATGGCAGAATTTGGAGAAAAAGAGGTATCTATACTGATTGCCCATTATGAACCAGTACTGGAAGCTGCCAATGTGGAAATCGATGAAGTAGACACTGAATGGAGCATGTTGAAATTAGAGATATATGCTAGGTAAGCATTGTTGGTATTTATAAATATTTGAATGAAACTTGGGAGTCTCAATCTTTTACATTTTTCATTCTCCTCCCACCCCCTAGATTTCAGAACATCTGCAAATTGACCTGGGATTTTGTGAATTCTGTTTACTCACACAAGTATCCAAATATCCTGACATTAGTGGACCTAGTGCTGACCCTCCCTGCAAGTTCTGCAGAGGCAGAACGTGGCTTTAGTCAGATGAAACGCGCCAAGTCACAAATGCATGCCAAGATCAAGGCTGAAAGTATGACGGACCTCCTGGCAATCCAGTTGAATTCTCCAGACATTAATAATTTTGACCCTCGGAAAGCTATCCATTTATGGAATACAAGAACACTGTCTTCCACTGGTGACACGAGACCTAATTCTGCTTGTTCATCAAACTCAGAAAGCCCTTATGAAAGTGAATAGTAATATGACAAATGTTGACTTTGTCATTGATCAAAACAAAAACAAAATCTTTTTGATCTGAAATTTAGAAGTAAAATAGTAACCAGTCTTCACATCAAACACAGAAGGCATTTGGCATTTTTCAGACAAAGCAAAAATATCCTGTACTTTTCTATTAAAAAAAAAGAAGATTTATTTATTTATTTATTTATTTATTTGAGAGCGAGAGAAAGAGAGTGCATGCACATGAGGGAGCAAGCTAGGGGGTGGGGGGAGGGGAAGGAGGAGAAGGAGAGAGAGAATCCTGAGACAGACTCCCCACTGAATGTGGAGTCCAATGCAGGGCTTGATCCCAGGACCCTGAGATCATGACCTGAGC
>NW_027397065.1:65110424-65248418 GCF_003265705.2 Callorhinus ursinus | reverse complement strand
GGGGGTGGGAGGGATGGGGTGGCTGGGTGATAGACATTGGGGAGGGTATGTGCTATGGTGAGTGGTGTGAATTGTGCAAGACTGATGAATCACAGATCTGTACCTCTGAAACAAATAATGCAATATATGTTAAGAATAAAAAAAGAAGAAGAAGGTAGCAGGAGGGGAAGAATGAAGGGGGGGAAATCAGAGGGGGAGATGAACCAGGAGAGACGATGGACTCTGAAAAACAAACTAAGGGTTCTAGAGGGGAGGGGGGGTGGGGGGGATGGGTTAGCCTGGTGATGGGTATTAAAGAGGGCATGTTCTGCGTGGAGCACTGGGTTTTATGCACAAACAATGAATCATGGAACACTACATCAAAAACTAATGATGTAATGTATGGTGATTAACATAACAATAAAAAATTTTAAAAAAAAGAATTCAAAGAGTCGACTTGAGCCACCGACTCAGCCACCCAGGTGCCCCTTCCTGTACCTAAGTCTACTTTTACATCTACACGTTCTTTCACGTTTTTTAGATGAGGTGATACTTCTAAGCAATGGTGTTATTTTGATGTCATCTCTTGCAGAGTTACTGCTAAAGGTGACTAGACTATGATTATGGTCTGAGTTCCTTTAGGCCTGGCATACAATTAACATCTTTCCTGGATAATTGTAAATGACACCTGCATTAAATAACTAACTTAGGGCCAAACTGAAAGAGAGGTATTTTTGGGGGGATCCATGAATAAGACTTATAAGTTTCTCTGTTTATGTTATCATATTTTATGTGAAAGTCATATTGCCATATGCCTTGGCCATGTAGGTGACCAGGTCAAATATTAAAAAGTTTTCACATTTCACATTAAGGTCACCAGATAAACAATTGCCATGTAAGCTGGAAGTATTGTCTTACAACACTTTGCTTGCACGATAGCTATTAAAGACAGTGGAAATATATTGCACCTCTACCAGAAATTTTAAATACTTTGAGCTTCTTCATGGATTCATAAAATAGATTTTATTTATGGCTTCATCTTGAGGAACATGAGTGATTATTTCTAACTTGTCTAAAATCCAACGTGGTTTTTACTGAAAATAAAGCTCATCTTACTGAACATTCCACTCCCTGGGAAAATGTTTCTCATCTCTATAAAATTGGATACTCAGCTTTGATCAAAAAGGATAGAGAATTTATTTCTGAATGACCTGTTGGATCATCAGTCATATCAAAGGAAGAAATATTCTGCACTTGCCACCCAAAAAATTAACTTCTAGATCTCAAAATTGTGTATTTAGTTTGAACCACTGACATTTTAAAAGGATTCATGCATTTTCTTAAAGGTTGGAAGAAATGTTAAGGTTCACATTGGACTTTTATAAATGCTAAAAATTCAGATGTAAAAAGAAAAATTTGAGATGCTACATCTGTTTCTATTTCTACTCTTTTTATTTCTAAACAAGGAAGATAGCTCTATACTCTGGACCTGAAAGACCCAAATACATGTAGGAGTCTCTCCTGACTCTAGAAGGTACTTCTGTCAGAGGGGTTAAACAGACATTTTTTTAAGCAGATTCATTTATTTTGTTTTCCTATTTCTTTTTTTAATGCATGAGCATGCAATTTGAAATGAGAGACGGACAAAACAGACTTCTCTTTTGGACAGGGTAAAAATAGATTAATGTATAAAAGCAAAGCACTTAAATGGTTAGTGATATTTTATGAAAATACTTTGGAATATTGAGCCAATGGAATATTAAATTATCACTTCCAGTCCAGTAACTTAACAATTCAAGTCTCCCTGCATTTACAAAAACAAAACAAAACAAAAATAATCTCTTCTGAGCCAAGTACAAAATGAGGATAAATGTGTTACTTTGATTACAGTGGTGATTTGTGTGCATTTGAAACACCTTTATCCTATACTCACCAAAATATTTTACTCTTGTGCTCTACTGCATATAGGAAAACTTACAGTTGTTTTTTTTAACTCTACTAATTCTACTCTGAGCAAAAAGTCAAAGGAAGATTCCAATTTAAAGTATAAATTCTCAGTATTTTGCCCAATCTGAAATGATTTATTACCCAGCCAAAAAAGACATTTTGACTTAGCTGAGACACAATAATGAGAGTGCCTCAGGAAACTTGATTATTATTCTTATGTTTTCAAATGTCTTCTGTTTTCTAAAGGTTATGGTTTTAAATAATATGAATAAAGTGATTATACAAATATCCATTTTTGTTCTGTTTTAGCAAAAGAAACAAAGTCCCTGTCACATAACATAATTGGAAAAATATTTTTCATTTTACCGTAGGCATAATAGGACATAAAGCATTTACTGACATCCTGCTGGATCTGGTAACGTTAAACCTTGGAACAAACAACTTACCTAGTAGTTGGATGCACCTCACTCAACCTGAAGTAAGCTTCCATTTTGTTTGGGTGTCAAAACTCTGAGAATTCTTCTTATTTGATTAAGTCAATAGTTTTAAATCATCAGTACTTGCCATGTCTGACATTCAGGGGGCAATCAATAAAACTTGAATTAAGAACAAATGAGCTTGAATGTAAGATATTTGTGTGTGTCCATCATTGAAAGAATGAATGATGATGCTGACAGTCAATGAAGCATTATAGAGCCCAGGAGGCTCAGCCTGTGAGTTTGTATCTGTTACTTCTGGAGGGAGTGATCCTGACTAGTAACAGTAGATGATTCTGGCAGTTCTTGCTTTTCAATGTAATCTGTTCCTTAAGAATGTACCAGAAAACCAAATGGTTATAGTATATCCCTACAGGCTGTAGAGCCCTTGCACAGCCATTTCTAGAACCTTTATCCTCCCTCTGTTGAAAAGGTAGAGTCACCAGAGTCACATGTGTAAATTTGTCGTGTAACAGTAAGCAAAACCCCAAATGTGAAGGGAGCAAAAAGTGAAACAATGTCTAAGTTCTGTCTAGTGTGGATTGGTTGGTAGAACCAGAGGGAACAAACCTGAGAACTGACTCTCTTCACCAATATAAACTCGTCCTTCCTTCATCTGAGTGTCTCATGAAGAAACATGAACTGAGAGAGTTTCAAGGTAGAGTCATACAAACATTCCAATGGCATTTCCTGTTTTCTTCTAGTTGCAGGAGTTAACATCTTTATTAATAGTAAACTTGGAGTTTGTGGACTGGCGGAAATTCCTATTAGTAATCTCGATGCCTTGGATCATACCCATGGAGGAAGAGCTCCTCGAGACCCTGCAGAGGTTCAAGGCCGTGGATGAAGAGCAGCTGGGCACCATCACTTTTGAGCAGTATATGCAGGTTGCTACCAGGGCCTGGTGGCACTAACACTACTGGAGTACTTTTGACCTAAGAAATGTATTACTCACTGGTCTTGGGCCAGCATTCTGCCCCTCAGGTGTCCATGTCTGGGCACCCAGAGGCAGTGCAGACACTGTCCAAGTCCCAGGTGGAAGTCTAGCTTCCCCAGGGAAAGGGTCTGGAGAAAGAGCTGCTAGGAGAACCAAGAGCTCTGAAAGAAGTCACATCAACTTCATTGTCCTTCTCCTAGCTCCTACACAGTGGTCCTTAACCTTGGCTATAAACTAGAATCACTTGCATAGCTTTTAATACGTCTAATGCCCAATACCAAATACTCTGGGAGTCATAACAACAGTACTACCCAGGGAAATGAACACAGGGAAAGGGGAAGGGCTTTTTCTCCATTTGGTCATGAGCATAGTGAATGATGAGATAGTTTGTGACAAATTAAGTTTGAAATGTCTGTGAGAAATGCAGACCAAAGCGTCCAATCTGATGCAGCAGATGCAGAACAGATTGCCAGTCACTATCATGTAGGCAATGATTAAGTTTATGAATGGATGAGATACCCAAAGGAAGTGTGGAAAGTGATGAATAACTCAACAACATGATACCTGGCCATTGGCCTGGGCAGGTAGGCCATATAACACATGACCTTTTCCAGAGCAATTTCGGTAGAGTACAGAATCCAGATTGCAGAGGATTGATTATGTGAATAGGTCTCTAGGAAGTGAAGATAAAAGTCAATTCATTTTTTAGAAGTTTGAGTAAAGAAGGAGAATGAAACCCCATAACTAAGAGGACCTGAATTACTTATTTTGTGTCTACTAATTGAAATCATCTTATTGCTCATCTTTTCACATTGCTGGTAGACACAGATGAAAGTGATTATAAGGTTCTAATTTTGAAATAGGGTAATACTCTTTAGGTGCCTCTATCTTGTGTATATTTCAATATTGAAAGAGCACATCCCTCCCTGCTTCTCTTTTTGTCCTTAATTAATGGATGGCATGTGTATAGACAGCCCCCAGCGTTCCCATGCTTGTGCTGTTGAGCCAGAGGAAATAATACTTGAATATGAAGAGGTTCCTTCAAGGCTGGTCAAGACAGGTGCTTTGGCTGATTGGGCTTTGATAAATTTGCTTCCCAAGTAGAGCAATTTATAGATACTATCACTGACCTCGACTTAAAACTTGTGAAAATGATTTTGTCTAAAAATAAAAACAGCAATCATTCCCCAAGTATATGACACACCCATATACATCTGAAGGGTCTCATGACTGAGTTTTTACTAAACAGTAATAAATGACCTTTCCTAACAATAGCTAGCCCCCTCAGGATCCTGAAAACCTTGTTTCCAAAACACCTGGGAGGCTTACACTATCCCTAACCCCCTCCCAACTTGAAAGTATGTGATGGGCCACTCCTCATGACCCCAGAACAGCTCTTTCTGCCCATGGGTCCTGTCCCCGAGCTTTAATAAAACCACCTTTTTGCACCAAAGAGGTCTCAAGAATTCTTTCTTGGCCTTCAGCCTCGAACCCTCATGTCTTTCCTGTGTCAGGCCATGTTTTAGCAAGAGAGCACAAGAGACATTTCCATCTTTTAAGGAGAAGTCACCTAATAATCCAGTGACTCATGATATGGTTGACAGAATCTTCCTTTATCAACTTAAACCCTACTATCCAGGCTCACATTTAACATTTCACATTGCTAAAATTTTCACGGATGACTTTTTAAAAATTAGAACTTGTTTTCCAGTCAGGTTATTTTTTTCCTTTCTCATGTGCCCTTCTTTTGTGAGAAACACACAATGTTCTCAATTATGCAATATCTTATATTTTTAGTAAACTAATATGAATGAATCCTTGGTTTTAAGGATCAGGGAAAATTCCTGTGCATCAAAACAATTAAACATGGAATTAAGAGCTGGTTGAAAAATGGTAGGAGGAATTGGGATCCAATCTCTATTTCTTTTTTCCCTTCTAACTTCTTTTACCATTTCCCCTTTGTTCCCAGTTTCCAGCAATTTGATTATTGTGTTCCTTGGTGTGGTTTTCTTCATGTTTCTTCTGCTTGGTTCACTGAGCTCTCGTATCTCCATGGGTTTTGTAGTTGTTGTCAGATTGGAAATTTTTCAGGATTTTTTTTTCCTAAATATTTTTTCTGCACACCCACCCCATCTCAAAATCCAATCATGTGCTTCTTGTCCCACGGGTCACTGATGCTTCGTTCATTTTTTTTCCAGTCTTTTTTCCTCTGTGCTTTACTTTGTATTCATTTGTATTCCTGTGTCTTCAAGTTCACTGATCATTTCCTCTGCGGAGCTGAATCTGTTATTACTACCATGCAGTGTATTTTTCATTTCAGATAGTAAATTTTTTGTCTCTAGTAGTTCAAGTTGGTTCTTTTTTATATCTTTCATTTCTCTCTTCATTAGGTGCTTGTTTTTTCTCTATCTCCTTTAACAAATGAAATATATTTAGAATAGCTAAAGGAACATCCTTTTTGTTCATTCTATCATCTGTGTCATTTTTGTGTTTGTTATTGATTGGTGTTTAGTCTGACTATGGGTCATATGTTATGGCTTTTTTTTTGCATACCTAGTAACTTCATATTGGATGCCAGATGTTGTGTATCTTATATTACTGGGTGCCCAATTTTATACACCTTTAAATATTGTTGGGCTTGCAGTGGTGTTACTTGGAATCACTTCTATCATTTCAAGGTTACAATAAGATTTATAAGGGTGGGTTCAGAGTGGCCATTAGGTGAGGGCTAATCTGGTCCCACTGCTAAAGCAATTATTTCTGGGGCCTGTGTTTGAGATCCTTCCACTCTGCTTGGTGGTAATATAGACTCTTCCTCCCAGCTCCATGTGAGGCTCAGTAATTGTTCAGCTTACTCCTTCCGATGGTTCTTTCTCCAGCTTCTGGTATCTTCCACAAACACACATCCATAGATTGGCAAGTCAAGACTTATAGAGATCCCTCTGTGAATCCTTAGAGCTTGCTCTCCCACTCAGTGCCTTGCTAGTGTTCTGCCCTGAAAATTCTAGCCATCTTGGCCTGCCTCAACAACAAAATCTGTCTTCTCAACTCAGAAAGACCACCAGGCTCTATTTGGATGCCTCTCCTGGCACTGAAGCCTGGGAACTCCCTCCAGCCTAGAACACTAATAGGACTCCTTGGTTGCTTCCCTTAGTTCAAGAATTACTATCCTGTGTTGCCTATCGTCTAATGTCTGGAAAATCAATTTTCAGATATGTTGTTCATTCTTCTTGTTGTTTAAGTAATTCTGAACTTTGGTGCTCCATCATATCCCTTACCTATGTTCCTCATCGGTCTATTCTCCCACTGAGTGGTACTTACCCTCCACAGATTAGCTATTGGGCAAGGGTCTCCTCCTGGTCAATGCAAAAGCATATTCACAGCCCAAGCCCATGCTGGAACTTAAGCTTCTTCTGAGTCTTCTCTCACAGGGTTCCATGCGGCCAGCGTCTCCTTTGTCCCAAATGAAAAGAAACCTTTGGGGGCTTCATCCCCTTACAAGTTACCCAATGCCACTCCAGCCTTCTCTCAAAGCACAGGTGATCCTTAGAAGGAAAGAAAGCATGCAGCATAGGCCAGAGTCAGGTTAGACAAGCAATAGAGTGATGAGAGTAGGTTGTCACTCTGGAAGATGTTAAGAGAGCTAGACTTGGGAACAAAATGCATATGTATATGAAGTGCTTACCATGTACAAAAATTAGGGTTGGAATGACATATTCTTTAAACCCAAGGAATTTATACCTGATGTTCAATAGCAGACATGAATGGCAACACCTAAAGGAATGGACTAAATGTCCATTGTGTGGTATAAACAAGTCAAATTGGAGTTTAGAGGCAAGATCAAGGAGGGCATCTCTAAGGATGTGTGATCAGAACAGAGCCTAAAGAGATGTGCAGGTTTACATGGATGGACAGGAATTCGAACCTGGTAGGAGGGATGATGTGAACAGAAGAGCAAGAGTAGGAAATGGTTCCAAGCAGAGAATATGACAGATTAAAGTTTTGAGGAAATTGATACCGTTGCATGGTACAGGCTGAAAAAAAATAAGAAGGAGACTGGAAACAAAAATGACTCGGAACTTACTAGGATGGCCTATAACAGAAGTAAAGAGGCTCTACCCCAAGGTAGCAGGAGTAGGGATGGAAGGAAGGAAGAGAAGGGAGAGACATTGCCAAATAGGATCAGAGGATTTGATAATAGGTATCACATATGGGCTGAGAAAGAGGTATGTCATTACAAAGTAGGCCATTGAGCTCTTGAGTCAGTCACTCACTGACTCAATGAAGATTCTTCCAACAACGTGATCCAGCAACACACTAGGCTCTGAGAATAGATAGGCACACGAAGAGGACATGTGGAATGTGAGCTAGTGTTATGAGTGAAGACCCCTCCAGAAGGTTGCCATGCAGGCAAAATCTAGGGCAGTGACCTCCAAACTTCATCATATGTCTAACAGATAAAATATATCTAGCATCTCCAATATGTGGATTTTCATTTATAAATTATACATGTGTACTACTGCAGTAATACATTATTTATATTATCAAATTTTTAAAAATAAAGATTATATAAGAATGACATCAAAATATGTGTAAATGGAAGTTCTAGGATTTTCTCCTGCATCCCCCTGGTTTTTGAACCCTATTTTGGAGACCACTGCTCTAGACAGTTGAACAAGATGGATTCAATCCCTGTGGCTTTGAGAGGAATGATAATTGAAAAATTTTCATTTTTATTTTTTGTATAGGCTGGTCTGTGGTTTACAAAAGATGAAGATATAAAAATTCCAGACAATCCTCTTGAACCCTTCCCATTCAATAGGCAAGAGCATCTTATAGAGGTAATTACCGAGATCCCTAAAAAATTTTACTACTATGACGCTGGTAAGTTTCTTTGTCTTTTCTTCCACTTGTGTAATTTGTTTTGGATTTCATCCCCTGGCCTCCAGTTCCTTTGCTGTATCCGCAGAATGTAGACTTTAATGTTCATAAGGTGGCAGCACAGAAAAGTTCTGGGGGAGGAGACAGGGACCAAAATCTTAGATAGAGTCCCACTGTTAACTCTCAGTGTGATCTTGAACAACTTTCATAACCCTTCAGGTATCACTTTCCTCATCTGCCAAAGTAAGCTGCTGCTTGGCACATTTGTCTCTGAGAGTCTTTCCAATTCTAAAAGCTTAGGGTAAGAACTGTCATTTTACCAACATAGTATTTCCCCCCACTTGGGATACATCTCAAGACCCCAAATGTATGCCTGAAATTGTGGGTAGTACCAAACCCTATATATATTGTTTTTATGAGTCAAACTTATAAATTAGGCACAGTAAGAGACTAGCAGTAATAGCTAACAATTGTAACAATGTTCTGTAGTGAAAGTTTTGTGACTATGGTCTCTCAAAATTTGTTATTGTGCTATACTCACCGTCTTCCTGGGATGACGTGAGATGATAAAATGCTTGTGAGGAGATGAAGAGAAGCGAATGACATAGGAATTGTGACGTAGTGTTAGGCTACTAGTGACCCTCTGATGATTCATCAGAAGGAGGATCATCTGTTTCCGGACTGAGGTGGACCACAGTGGACCGTGGGTAACTGAAACCACAGAAAGCAAAACCGCAGATAATGGGGACTACTATATATGTTTTTGTCCGTTTCTCTTTGATTTTGATTAACTTGAACAACATACCAAGGGTTGCATAAGTTTGCCCATGACCCATCAGATTATTATTATTATCAATACTATTATTGCCAATAATGGTATTATTAGCCTCTATCCCTGAGCCCACAATAGAAAGCAGGACCTTAATAAATGTAAAGTACTCTGGCTTCAGTGTAAATGTTTAAAATATAAAAATATATGTAACACAACCAAATTCAGTAGGATATGAGAGAAGTTGAGTGGTGGATTTAGACAACTCAGCAAACTAGGTGTATTGATGGTCCAATTTTCCAGCCAGCCATTAGTTTAAAACTGCAGTACAAAATTGAACATGACTCCAGTTATAGCCTTAAAGTGAGCAGTTCCCTTCAATTGGATGCACAGTACCAGAGCACCTCTCCCATGCTAGCAGGAGAGCATATAGGAGAAAAGTGTCAAGGAGTCAACAGAGTCCAAGATCTGAGACTGGCAGGTGTGGGGGCAGTTTTTTGTCTTGGTTGTGGTGGAAGTTTTCAGTGTAAAACTGGAGGACTGAAACCAACCCTGTAAAGCCTTTGGAAGGCCATTCTCCATATGATTCGTGAACAGCAGCAAACAGGTTCTCTGACGACTGCTAAGCAGTGAAGCAGGAAAGGGCCTTTGGGTGCCAAGGGAGGGAGTGGCTCCCACCTATTGGTGCCCAGACTGCTGGAAAATGCCTTGGAGGAACAGAACAAAGTTGGCAGCA
This sequence comes from Callorhinus ursinus, assembly GCF_003265705.2. Taxonomy (NCBI): domain Eukaryota; kingdom Metazoa; phylum Chordata; class Mammalia; order Carnivora; family Otariidae; genus Callorhinus; species Callorhinus ursinus. The sequence goes on along the minus strand of NW_027397065.1, from coordinate 65,238,693 downwards.
GAGGCAGGACCATGAAGCCTGAGAAAGAAGTGGGACAAAGAATGGCTGACGTGTGTGTGTGTGTGTGTGTGTGTGTGTGTGTACACAGGTGCGCATGAGTGCGCACCCACGGGTGTCTGTCCAGAGGACAGAAAAGGGTGGTGTTTTCCACCCCTCAGTGCCTCATAGACTGGATGTTCAGGATTACATAAGTCTCAGTGCTCTTAAACTGGGATTCAAAGCACAGATTCCAATGCTTGCAAGCTTCAAAGTCTTGATGAAGTGACCTAACCTCTCTGTGCCTTGGTTTATTTTACTCCCTCTCCAGCAGGGTTGTTGTGCAGAGGGAGTGATTGGCACATAGTGAGCCCTATGTAAGTGTTAGCTAAACAGAAGCTAGCCATGCTAACTATAGTTGGCTGAAGGATGGTTAATGGTTAACATGCTAAAGAAAGGTGTACAAAGAAGAAAGATAAAACAACAAAACAAATTTACCCCTTTGGCTGTAATTAGAATAGGAAAGACCAAATGGGGGAGGAGGTTGGGGAATGGCCCATGGGGAGGGAATTCTGAGGGTCGGGAGCCCTGGGCTCTGTCACCAGTTCTGTCATGACTCACTGTAGGACTCTGTACCCTCTTAAGAAGAGGGCTTGAACTACAGTCTCAGGTCCCACCCAATTCCTCTGCCTTGTGCTCTCTGTGACCCAGGGCCCACCTCTGAGCCACACTGGCAGGGACTCCTGGAGACAGGCTATTAGCACTATCCATGGGCTTGAATGACCCCAGAGTCCCAGGCACTGGATGGAAGGCCCTGTTGCATCCAAGAAAGGAACCCTGAGACGGGTCTGTGTTGCAATCACAGTGCTGTCCCCTGACAGTGATGGTGTACTTCATGATGACTGACAAGGTTCCACAGGTCATGTCCTGGCTTCCCAGCTTCCCAAACACTCAGTGCCAAGAGCAGCTATTCCAGTATTTTAAAATCCTTAAAGATTTCCCAAGAAAAGGCGATTTAATTTTGCCATAATCAAATTCACAGATGTTGTCTTAATCTCTCCACAGCTTCTATTCATGTGAAATCCTTCTATTACTTTGGGCTGGTAATATTTGTCGAAGCCAGGTTTGAAATACTAGATGTTTGTTAACAGATCCCAAATGCCTATTTCCACCTCAAACCTCCCTTGCAAACCTCCTACATGCAACTGCCCATTTGACATCTCCACTTGAATATTCTAGTAGATATTTTGAACTCTCCGTGTCCAAACCTGGGTACCTGAAGTCCCATCCCCACCACCCCACCATTCCCATCTTCACCCAAAGCCCCGATATCCAGTGGTTAGCGCACTCTTTCCGCCAGTGTGGATCCACAGTGGAAAAAGTCACTTTACTCTCAATAGATTAAGTGTGGAGTTCAGAGCAGTGTTGGCAAGTTGAAAGATTTTAATGGCTAGACCCCAAGTGGCTTTAGGTATCACTTCCCCCTCTTTCTACTCACTGCAGGGAGATCTACTGGAAGCTTTACATTTAGGAGCCAGAGCCCAGTTTGTCAGAGTGGCGGTAAGGATAGACAGAGAGGTCCTTGCTCTGTGGCTCCCTTTTCCTGCTGAAAATGTAGTGCCCACCACCTTTATTGACATATTCTTCCCTAAATATGTTGATACCATTGATTAGCATATAATTTTCTTTAACATTAGGATTTTGAGCCTTACTCTTCTGTTTTTTAACTTAGCATATTCTCCGGTTAATACTATTCATTACCTATTATGTTTACTGATTCAATCCTCAGAAAGTGACCTTATTCCAAAGCTCCTGGAAGGATCCTTCATTGTCTGCCCATCTACTGCCTACCCATTTTAAGCCTTTTATCTTGGATTGAAATTCTTTTTGCCTGACAGTTTTTCTTTAGGCTATTTGCTGACCATGAGAAGGATCCACCTCAACTTGACTACACACAGATGCTGCTTTATTTTGCTTGTCATCCAAATGCCGTGGAAGGTGTCTATAGGGCCCTCAGTGTAGCCATCGGGACTCATGTTTTCCAGCCAATCGAAACTCTTCCTGTTATTGCAGAAAAGGTAATTGTGTTCCAGAAATGGACTAGCTTTGGGGTCCAAAGGGGGAATGCCAGAAGATCCTAAACTTCTAACAACAGAGACTCTGTTTCATATCTTTTTTTGGGGGGGGTACCTAACACAGCACTTTACACATAGTAGGTCTTCAGTAAAGCTTTACTCAATTGGATTAAGAACTAGAGACCCACTATCCAAAAAAAAAAAAAAACCTTTGTAGTAAAAATCAAAATTGGCTCAAAGTTTCTTGGTGGAATCCAAGTTTGTTCTGTAAAGGACAGCCTTTATTTTACATGAAGTGCTGATCCTTATAAATGAAAAAGAAGAGGGCATCAATCCAATCTATCTGTCATCCTATATGGAAATACTGTGTGAAACAAGTTCAGGCCTCAGACATCCCACATATATGTGACACTTGATAGTGTTTCAGGCCAAAGCCCAGCCACCTGAAATCCACAGGTACCTTGTATCTCCCGCTTCCAAGGACGAAGAAGCTTAATAGCTAATAAAAAAACCTCACATTCCCTTTTAGATTTCTAAAGGATTGGCATTCCCTAGCTTTTTTGGGATGGAAAAGCCTCAGAACAGGAGGCTAACTAATGCATTTATTAGGTGCCCATTTGCATGACTTGTAGTATTCCCCTGACATTTTGGGGACAGAGCTATGGTCCTCATAATGGAGGACCTCATAATGTCCTTCTTTTATGAACACAGAGGAGAGAGAGGTACTGCCCAGTCCAAACTCTGCAGATGTCATAGCCACACTTGTTTGCCTTTCATACATGTCTGTCAAAACAGAGTATGCTGGGTTCCCTTAAAAAAAAGTGGCAGAAGTTTCTGTGACAGCTTTCACATATGTGAAGAAATAGACCCTCTTAGATGTAACCCTGAATTTTGGCCCTGAGCAAACGGACAAGAGATGTCCTTCCCCTCCCATCAGGGCCAGAGTGAGGCCAGACAGGTGCCCAGTAAGCTGACCACTCAGGCTTTTTGACCCGATGTGCTGTAGATGCTACTTCAACACTTAATAAAGTGGCAGAAAGTACAGCAAGAAATATTTGTTTCACTCAATTCTGTCTTCTTAGACAGTGGAAAGTCAGTTTCAGCTTTCTCAAGTAAATAAGGAGTTAGATTCCAACCGCCTCTGTTGGGCCTGTATTTGCCACTTCCCCAGGGATGTTCCTGTCTCCCCATATAGGTTGGGCCTCCCTGAGCTAACTCCAGCATGGATCATGGCCTGCCAGAAGGTCTCGGTCAAATATCTATCCTCCAGGAGAGTTTCCCTGACCTCAGATGATGTCAGGCACCTCCTGCCATATGTTTCCAGAACATTCTGTGCTTCTTTCACGGTACTCCTCACAGTAACTACTTCTTCAGGTCAGCTTCTTTTCTAGACTTTAGGCACCCTGGGGGCAGGGAGGGGCCACCTGTCTTATTCTGAACCGGCCACAACCCTGAACCCGAATTATTGGCACAGAGGTCAGCAAAAATTTCATTGAGTGAGTCAGTTAATTAATTAATTAGCTTTGTAAATCCGGCTCTCTGCATAGCCCTGTGATCCACAAGGTATACAGAAGAGCCAAATTTTCTCCCCTGAAGGGACTGTGTGTAATTGTCCCCATCTGTGCAGAAAAGAATGGAAGAACAATGTCCCAAATGTGGAAGGAACACAGTATAAAGGACAGATTAACACAGGGTCTTACTGATCAAAAAAACAGTTTTCTTCTTCTTTTCTTCTTCTTTCCCACTTCCCTATCTCTGTTTTTGCTATTGCTTCCACCTGAAATACCCTTCATCTCATCCTGAAGGATCCAAGGCCTTCCCATTAGCCAAGGCCTTTTTCAACTACCAGATGATTCCTGAAACCTCCCCTGATACTCAGGAGCAACACTGAGCACCCTCAACTGGGCCCCCTTATATTCAGATTCTCCCTGACAGGGCTGAGTACCACTGCATGCATACATGCATTTATTCAACACATATTTATCCAGCTTTTCTGTGTACTGGAAACCACCCTTGACCTGGGAATAAAATAAGTAACATAAAGACTACATCATATGCTAATAAATGCTACAGGAAAAAAAGAATCTAAGGAAAAATACAGGAGTTGGGGCAGGTTGCAATGCTGGGAAGAGCAGCAAGGTAATTGCAATTCTAAGTAAAGACATCAGTGGATGCCAAAGCCCTAATTCCAAAGACCAGCCATTGTAGTTGGAAAGGAGTGAGCTGGAGGAGAGTAGTAAGAACAAAAAGTGACGGGGAGAGGGCCCTGAGGGCCACTGTAGGGACCTTGGCTTTGACTCTGCCAAGAGATGAGATGAGAAGTTATTAGAACACGGCCATCTGATTTAAAATGTACGGAGATCTCTCTGGCTGCAGTGTTGAGAGCAGACTGTAGGGGGACGAAGGAGGGAAGTAAGAAGAGCTAGTAATTCAGGCAGCAGTTTGTCTGTTGAATACTACTGCTAAGTTATTTCTACCTTGAGTTGGGGACAACATGTTAGCTGCCACATAGCAAGTGTTCAATCAGTGTTTGTAAACATGGCAGAAAAGAAGGGAGGAAGAGAGAGGAGAGGAATGGAACCCGGTTTCCAAGGTAGAGAGGAAGGGAGCAGACATTCCCGGGAGAGGCAATAGTAGATCCAGGAGGCTGCAATGAGCTGGAAAGTCCAGGAAAAAGGAAGCATGTGCTAGAATTGTTGCTATAGCAACAGACAGCTGCCTGGGTGAGTAGCAGCCAGGCTAGCTAACACAGGAAGGCTGCATCCCCTCTGTCCCTAAACCACTCATCCACAGAAGCTAGGGCCCCACGGGGAAAGCAAGCCCCTGGAGTGCTTCTCTCCGAGCTCTTCTAAAGTCCAAGGACACTGCACAGGAACCTCCCCATAACCACTGCACCACACAGACGGAACCATCCTGAGGGGCAGTGGGGCAAAGAGCCTGCCTTTGACGCACCACACACAGAAGCCTGTTCCTGGCTCGGGGCGAACCCTAGGAGCTTGAGCTTTTGAAATACAAGATCCACCCCCCTCCTTCATTCTTGCTCACCCCTTGTTCTTACTATCCTGCCTCAAAATTATGCTACTCTGTTACTGTGCCCTTTCCAGCTGTGTTCTAGTTTCCTGGGCAAGCTCTTCCCAGGAAGCCAGAATGAGCCTGCTCAGAAATAACACCTCCAACGGATCCACATTCACTCCCAAGACATTAAATCAGATCTCTGCTTTTGCTTTCCACATGAACAACTGGAAATCTCCCCAATAGTTTATTCTTCCTTACTCCACTCTGTGACTCATGCTGTTATATTCAATGTGGCACAGACCTTCTGTTCAAATCCATGGCTCCTTGAGTAATTTAAAAGAAGCTCAAGAGCGAAGCATTCATGATTATGCACTAGTCCTAGTGAAGCTCTAAATAAGTTGACATTTGGGAAAATGGTTCATCCTGGCCTGCGTGGTATGGGGTTATGGCGTAGGAATTCAGTAAATTGTAAGCTTGAAACTCCCACATTTTGAAGATCTTGTTAAAGCATTTAACAGATGTTAAAGCAGAGCATTTTGAGATGCTGGGGTTTGAAACACATAAATTTTCATTCCATCTTACTCTTTTGACGCTTTGCCCATATCGGTCCCAAGGTCTGACCTTTTGTTCCACCTCTGAGATGTGGGACTGAACTGATTGAATGATAGAAATGCATGGCCAGGGCGCCTGGGTGGCTCAGTTGGTTAAGCGACTGCCTTCAGCTCAGGTCATGATCCTGGAGTCCCGGGATCGAGTCCCTCATCGGGCTCCCTGCTCGGCGGGGAGTCTGCTCCTCCCTCTGACCCTCCCTCCTCTCATGTGCTCTCTCTCTCTCTCATTCTCTCTCTCAAATAAATAAATAAATAATCTTAAAAAAAAAAAAAAAGAAATGCATGGCCAGGCACCATTCTGGGAACACATTTGTTGGGAGATCTCGAGCCTCTGAGAGGTAACTGAGTGTGACTTCGTGTTTGCTAGCACCACAGCCTGTCCTGCTGCTCAGATGCTAATGTGACTCACACAGAGTTTTGATGCCACTAGTAATTGCTATTCAGAAGCACTGGCTTTTCTTCGAACTGGCATCGCTGGTTTGTTCATACACCCACATTCAAAATTGTGCTCTTTCAGAGATGTCTGTTGGAGAGAGCCTCTTCTCTTGCACCCTCCACGATCTCACCAGGATGCTGATCTGGCTCCTTTGGTTCCCATCCCAGCTTCCCCTCTCTCCCTGCCCTCTCACTGAACCACTAAGTCTATTCTCTCTCAACCGTATGGAGAGCAAAAATAGCAAAAGCATCCTCTGACATTAATAAGGATTCTTCATTAGAATTTCAGATGTTTAAATTGTTGCCTTTTGGTAACAATTCATTTGTCCCAGGATGATTATATTGGGCCTCTGAAAAGTTAGTCCCTCTCTAATTATGGAAATAGTGGAGAGAGACAAGGCTCTTTCCCTATTTAATTTAGGTATCACCTGCTTATCTAATCTGACTAGTCATTTGCTCACCCACAGGTTCTGTCTTTATCATGTCCACGCAGCATTTATACTGCAGTCTCAATAGAAATCCATTCATCCTACAGCATTCAGCAAGATGTTTTCATCTTGACTGTGTTCATTTCATTATACTAAATGTTCTATTGCCCTGGAAAACTACTGATAGGTAGCCAGTGTGATGATCCTCAAGCTTCCTAGTGGACATGAAAAGGCCAGTTTTACATTTCTGCAATGTAACATTTCAATCATTTAAAATAGAGAAGAAGTTGAATAGATAGATAGATGATAAATAGATAGGTAGATAGAGAGATAATAGATAGATGATAGATAGATAGATGATAGATGATAGATAGATAGATAGATAGATAGATAGATAGATAGAGAATAGATAGAGATATTTATACTTAATTCCAAATTCTTCACCTGAGATAAAGCATTCTCTTTCTCTCTCTTAGATTAGATTAAATTCCCATTTTACCAAAAGATATAGAAACCCAGCCCTCTTAAATGAGGGCTAAAGCAAATGCAACCTGTCTTCATTACACTGCTCACAGCCCCTACAAATCTCCTAAAGGGACTGACAACTATCAAAGGCTTAATTTGCTGCTGTATCATAATCCTTTTTATACCTGGGACTCTATTTGGAAAGAATTTGCATGATTAATTAACTTGCACTTAATACTTCTACTGTAGTGAATATTTATAGACATTGGATCCATCCTTTTATTTGAAGCCTAAATTTAACATTTTTCCTTTCTTGGGATAAAGGAGAATCAATATTCAGGTGTTTTCTGACACCCGACCTATCAACATTCTAAAAATGCCTATTTTTCTGTGGCACATCATCAAATAGCAATTATCTCATCATGAAACACACACACACATAGACACATTTATTACAGTAAATACAAGAAATACAAATATGTAGAGTATTTGGAAAGTACAAAACTAAGTGAAAAAGAAATCTCCTGTTCCACTACCCAGAGGTAACCATTGTTAACTCTTTCCTTTGTCTTTCTTTTCACTAATAAGCATAGATATATAAGAAAATGAGGATCCTAGTGTATTTATTATTTTCTTTTGTTTTCTTTTTGCATTTATTCTGTGCGTGTTCTCTTGTGTCACTAGGTGTTCTTCTAAACCGCACTTTCCGTGGTAGTATAGTATTCCATCACAGAAATACACTATAATCTATGTCATCACTCCCCATTTTTGGAATTGCAGATTTTCTGTGTTTGTTATAAGTAACACTGAACAAACATCCATACACAAAAGTCTTTGTGCACACTGATATTTCTTTACAGTCAATCCCTAGATCTGTAATTACAGCAACAGGCAGGACTATTTTTCAGGCTTTTGATAAATACAAAACTACACCAGAAACAATGTACTCTTTCCCATACTCACAGGGCCAGGGCCTGACTTCATGACTCTTGGACACGTTTCAAGGAGCAGCCATAGCAATCCCACCTGACTTTCTACATTCAATTTGTTTCCTATCTTGCCTTCCAACGTTTAGTTGGATTTAACCTCCAGTACAAAAACAAACATTTCGGAAGCTCTTAGAATCTATCAAGCTTAAGTAATTAACTTGCCATAACCTCTCAACTATAGTCACTTTCCAAAGCAAATCCTTGAAAAATTGACTTTCATGTACAGAAGCCTGACACCAGTTACACTAATTCACCCCAGTATCCATTTATGGAGGAATCGGAGGTGCCTGGCACGCAGTAAACCGAAGCATGTATGGTGAGTAAGACACGCCCCACACAAGGCATCTGTAATCTCCAGGCAGAACTGGTCTAGATTCTTGATGTGATCTCCAGTGCAGCTAGCACATTCTCTTCTATACTTTGTTTGGCTAGGTTGTGGGGGGCACCATCATTTCCTTGCATGAAAAGTATGTGGCAACATTGGCGTGTCCTAAATGTCTCCATTACTGGAAAGACTTCAGTCCGACTTCATATTCTCTTCATTTAATCATGCAGATCTCCTCCTTGACTGACATGAGTCCAGTTGAGGAATATCCTGAACTCGAGGGAAACTTTGTGGGTGAGGAAAGGGAACTAAGAGAAGACGGGGAGGGAAAGGAAGAAATCCCTGAGAATGCGAACCCTGAAAAGATTTCCATGGAAAAACTACTCAAAGTGTTCCAAGGAGGAAAAGAAGTACAGGATGCTAACAGATTTGCCAGCCACGTACCGATAGAGAACGCTTACTCAGAGGTTGGTTAGATTCTTTCATAAAAGGGGCAACTTGTACATAAAAAAAGTCACCCTCAAGTTTTAACATAGTTTCACGGAAGTGCTTTCAAATGTATCATGCTATAGAAATTATGGCAGATTCCTTTATTAAGTAAAATAAGTTTTTAACATCTGCAGGACTGTAAAGTTAATGAACTTCATTTTTTTCTTCTTTAAAGAACTTCATAAAAGTATTTCAAGACCTAGGTGCTAAGAATCTGGAGCCAGTTGAAGTTGCTGTTCTTCTGAAGCATCCTTTTATTCAAGATCTGATTTCAAATTATTCAGACTATAAAATCCCTGTGAGTATTACCCAAAGGTGTCCTAATTCAGTTGAGCTTAGGATCAGGACATGGTGGGGCATCTCCAGCTCCACGCTATTTGCAAGAGAATTTTTACGTGCAAGAATTACCAGAGATGGGGGAGAAGCTGGAGTTGGCGAAACCATGATCAGGAGAAGCTAAGCTGGTAACAGCATCAGCCCAGACAGGCCAGCCTGTGATACCCAGAGGGTATCAAGGTCAGGGGCAGTAGAGGTAGCTAACAGTACTATGGATGATACTGTCAGCATTATGGAACTGCCTCATTAGGCATGGGGCTACTTTGGACCTAAGACAGAAGGTTAAAGTCAATGAGATTAAAGCTGGGTGAGTGGCCATATTAGTGTTCCAGATCATCCCAGCTGCCTAATGACTGGCCTATGACTGAAGGGTATGGAGAATAGAATCCCCCTTTGCCAAAGAGAACTTAAGGAGACCATGATCCCAACCAAGTGCCGACGTAGTCATTGCATTCTAATCATGGTCTACATGGTCTGTGTTGTGCATATGGCGACAGGGCACACAAAAGACTGGGTGCCAGTTCCATCAGGGAAATACTATGCCAGATGGAGAAAGTGAGGACAAAACCCAGCAGACTGGACCAACTCAGAAGGAGGGAAGGAAGAAAAGAAGAGCCATACTCCAGAGCTTACAGTAACCCAGCCATTCTGTACCACATATGCTGAATGTGCATCTACTGTGGCAGTGCCTGGTCTCCAACAGCAAGGGCTAAGGCCGGCAGAGGCAGACCCCCATTCACTGTGGGGCAAGCGTACGACCCCCTCACATACCAGTTCAGCCATATGAAACCTCATTTGGCTCCTGCTAGGTGTTTATTAGACTACACAGGGTTTGCTCAGTTTCAGATAAAAGCACTTTCACTTTGATAAAATGAAGGTGATCTAAGATGCATTACTCCTGACTTCTCAGTGATAAACTTCTATGCCCAGAAATGAGACTATTCCGACTTGAACATCTACAGACCTAAATTGGTTTGTTCTAAATTGCTGATCTTTTTACATAGAAATTGTATTCCGTATGTTGGTAATCACTGAAGTTGATTCTAACAAGCTAGCAGACTTTCATCCAGTAGTGAAGTGTGATTAGAGCCTTTTAGAACACAGGCTCAGGAATCAGAAAGTCATGGGACTGAATCTCAGGTATACTACTTACTAGATACCTGACTTTAACTTTCTGTTCATCCCAGCTTTCTCATCTGTTAAATGGGAATAACAGCCATTCCTATTCAAAGGATTGTGGTGAGGATGAAATGAGACCGTGCATAGGAAGCAAGCAGCATGGTTCCTGACACTTGGCAAATACTTCAGAAATGATGGCTGTTAACAATTACTCTTCACGACTGAGCACTTATTACTGAGGCTAGTAATGTAAGTTTCCAGGAGAGACAAAATGAGTACGAAACTCAGTTTCTGTTCTCAAACAAATTCCAGTTCGGTTTGCAAGAGAATTTTTACATGCAAGAATTACCAGCAAATGATATAAGGTACGCCACCCAAGCAAAACATTATAGGAACTCAAGACATAGGACACTTTTTTTGTTCCAGAAGCTGAATCTTCAAAGATGACCAGGATTGTTGAAAGTGGAAGGACAGAGAGGACGTGTTCAAGGGTTTACTGTTGGAATGGACAGAGGACAGCAACACAGGAAAAAGGAGAGACCTGTGCCGAAGGCATGAGCACAGGCCTGCGTGGGAGGAAGGGGAGGCCAGGAGGGCTTCTGAGCAGGGGTGTGATGTGACATCATCTTCATCCCAAAGTGTTTCTTTGTCTCTTCACCATATCATATCATTATGTCCCTACCTTTAATAGGGCTCTTAAAAAAAAGTTGTGCCTCTTTATATAAATAGGCCAAAATAGCTGGAAACATGGCTAGCATTCCACAAACATTTACTGTTTGCATCCAAACTGGTACATTACATGTCCCTTTCCAGTTTCTTATATCACATATTTTCATTAAATATGAAATTAGGAGGAGGAGGTCATAGGTCAGTGTGACCCTAGAGTTAGTGGGGACAGAGGACGTCAGAACTAGACAAAGGGGTGGAGAGAGGAGGGCGAGGGAGGATGGCGGAGAGTCGCCAATTGTGAGGATCTACCCCCCCCCCTTTGGCTTTCCTCCGGGCCAGCACCATTCTGTATAAGGTAAGTTCCAGAGCTGTATGTTAGAATTTATCTTATATTAATTACCAAGAACCAGTAGGAACATAAAATGATGCCACAATTATTTCCTCCCCTAATGGGAGGAAAACTCCGTACAAAGTCAGGCAATTTGGGAACGTCTCTGGCCAGACTAAATATGATTAACTTGCAGAGAAGATTCTCTTCAGCATTTTCCTGCGAAAAGAAAACAGCCAATGGATGACTGCCTCCGAAAGGCAGCCCCTTGAAAAGGTATTCTGACTCCTAGGGAAAGCTGGAGTCCATGGGGCTCTTTTTCATTTATGCATTGCCCTCATTTTGGAAGGAATTTGATCAACTTGCCATACACCTCACTACTGACACTTTGGACAGCGCATCCCTCTGCGCAGGACTGTCTCCAGCATGGCAGGATTCTGGGCCGCCGCCCACTCTACCCCAGGAGCACAGACGGACTACCAACACCATCTCTGCACAGTCTCCCTGGGGTGCAGCGTCCCTCTGGCTAGATCCAGCCAGCGCGCGGTGTCTGACCGCCAGGGAGTCAGCCTCCTGGGACCAGCAGAAAGAGATTTAGCCTGTCTGTCACCAGTCGGTCTGTCCATTCATTCCTTCATTGCCAGAGTGCTTCGGCAGTGTCGGCTGCTTCAGCTGCCTCCCTCCTAACCCGAACCTCTCCTCCCGGGTCCTCCCCTTCAAATCCATGAGAGGACGGAGGACTACCTAAGTGGGACTCATTCGTATGACTGGGAATCTGAGAGTTGAGACTGTAACCTAAAAACCTAAGCCCTGGTATTCTAATGAAAGAGCTTCCCTTTCTAGTAAGAAGTTCTACTCTCATTTTCACAAAGCAGAAAAAAGAAAAAAGAAAAGAAAAAAGAAAAAAGAAAGAAAGAAAGAAAGAAAGAAAGAAAGAAAGAAAGAAAGAAAGAAAAGAAAAAAGAAAGATAAAAATAAAGGAAAGGAAAAAAAATCTCTGAAGATTCAGTTTCTGTCAAAGCCATCCTGTCACCATTTCTGCTCCAGATATCCATGTGCAAGTAAATAGATCACATTTTAAAATGAACTTTAACCACAGTGATGTTATTTGAAGATCTTTCAAGATAAGTAGAGCAAAAGCTAGAATGTGGTTTTTCAGGTTAAAATGTTGTTTGCTGTTATAAACAGTGGGAAGTGAAGGTTGTTTGCCTGATAGCTCTGTGTTTACAAGGTTTGTGTTTGGAAGCAGCAACATTTTAAAATATATATTTGAAAAATCTGAGTATTTGTAATTATTTTGGTATGTTTTATTTTTGCTCCTATTGGGAGGCGGCCTGGCTTTGTGGTTGAGAGAGTGGGCCCAGGAGCCACACTGATTGGGTTCATACCTACAAAACTGTGTGACCTTGGGCAAGTGACCTCATGGTGCCTTGGTTTCCCCATCTGTAAAATAGGGTTACCATACCCTCATAGGGCTCTTGTATGGATTAGATGACTTAGTACATATAAAGTGCTTAGCTCAGTGCTTGGCAGGTAGAAAGCACCCGATAATAAATGTTAGACATTATGGATTATTATTACTCTTATTACTATTACTGGTTTGCTGGTAGTTGCAGTGCCCAGGAAATATTTCTGAGCCATGTGAAATTATATGTGGATAAATAAATAAGCTAGGGCATTTCATCTCCTGAATTCAGTGTCTGCTCTTTGAAAAGAAAGAAAAAGGCTTTCATTGTTGCAGTGCCATGATGACAGAGTCCAAACTGGTGTCCCAGAAATCCCCATGTGGCCACTACCTATGGGGAAAATCCAGATTTTGTGTTGGATTTGATAGTCATTCAATCAAAGTCATTTATTTAATTTCTACTTTCATAGATCTTATACAAAGAGGTCATTTCAAGTAATGTTCCTAAATTATTAAGAAAATGCTTTGGTTAAATAAATGTAACAAGATCAATGAGGATACTGTAACTGGGTTGTTAGTGAGCAAAATCAATTTCCCATGACCAATATATTTAAAATGTAAGTGAACACACGATTTCCCATACCAACCTAATAAGTGTAGTCTCTTCTAATGAACACATGCTGACTAAATGTAGATTATTTTTAGCAAACCTGTAAATCAAGCATATATCCTTGAAATTGAGGTTTCCATTCAATAGGAGATAATAATAAATCTTTTAGTATTAAAATCCAAATACCACAGGAGAATTTCTTATAAGTACGTGAGTTAGGACCCAATTAATTATGTGAGGACAAAATATGAATTATTAAGGATGACTTGAAGGAACTCTCATCCCACTGTAACTTCAGGGTATCTGACTTTAAAATATTCTCCAACCTTCTCCTTTATCTCCCTAACAAATACGATGGCTGCTTCGGTACTTCGTGTTTTCAAAGTACCCAGGGGGTCAAACATTTCCAGACTCTCTCAGCTTTTCTCCAATAACTGCTACTGAAAATTATGGCCTCTGACTTCAACAGCAAACTTACCCAGGGCTGGCTTAAACATCTGGAGCTTATGATTTTGTCCATGCTGCAGAGTGTCGGGTGATCCCAGGTCAGCTCACTCCTTCATCCCCAAGTGAGCATTCAGTAGTCAGCATTAGTTACCGTTAAGTACACTATTGAAAGGAGACGTGTTATTAACAACTGTGGTGGATAGGACCAGAAAGGTCAATGGTGAGCAGCTGTTCTTTTTCACATAGTTCACTCAAGTTTGACCTCTGGCTGCAGGAAATCTGTATTTTCAAATAACAAGGTCTCACAAGAAAATGATTCACTATGATTCCTGGTAGTGACTGATAATAAGCAGTGTGTGTCACTCGGCAGGGGTCAGCTCAGATAGTGAACTAACTCATGTCTTGCGTAAAATGACCTCAGTCAAATTGAAACCTTTGGAACTCAGCTTTGAAGAAAAGAAACTTACATTCTTAAAACATTTCCCTAAATTTGTGGGGGGGAAAAAAAGAAACTGCATATATATAATTCTACAGTTTCCACGTGTGTTTGTACCCCTTCTATATTTTGATGCTGTTTTAAATTTATGTTTTCAGTGTCTGTGATGTAAAATGTAAGATGCTGGTATTTTAAATGGATGAAAAACAAATCTTCTATTCCTAATATTAAAAAATAAAATAAAAACATGGAGAAATGAGACAATCTCTCCTCTAAATAATCTGCTGGTCTAAAATTCTACAAATCTGTAGACATGATTGATTTGGCATTAGAATTTTTCTTCAATACAAAGTAAATACAGTTGCTCATTCATTAATAGGGAAGTAACACTTTGGTTTGTTCATTGTGTGCCAAACTATGTGTAATTGCTTTTTACAAATTTTATTTAATCTAATAAAACAATTCCATTCATTATTAGATTAGAAAACAAAGGCTCCAAGGTCTTTGATATCTTCCCAAGGGTACAGCCAGTAAGTTGCAGGGTGACATTTAAACTAAATAGAGCACCATTTTCTTAAAGAAAAAATAAAAACAATTTACTCTCTCATCACTCCCATATGATGATCATTAATTCTAAATCACTAATTCTAAATCACTTATTAATATTTGTTATTTCTCTTTATATCTCTTCCTTTAGGATATTAAAATAATTCTCCAAAGGAGTGAGCATGTACAAGGAAGTGATGGAGAGAGATCTCCTTCAAGACTTACAGAGGAAAAGAAATGAAGACAAGAGTGTGATTTTTATAATTTGACAATGAATCTTGCAAACATCAGTGTAAACGAGGTGTTGGTCATATATGTTGTCATTGTAAGTATAGAAATGACCCCTACCAGGTTATGAGGAGCAATGAAAAGGGGGCCTTCCTTAACTCAGAGAATGTTCTATAATAAACCTGAATTACAAGAGCAAAAATCCAAAGTAAGAAGGAATGCATTTTGAAGTGATTCTGAAAATAGATGGCATCAGACAATATGTTCAAAAATAAACACACACGTAAGTCATGAAAAGTCCCTCTGAGAAGTAAGGAAGCATTAGGCAAACATGGTGAAAATCCCCCGAAGCTCCACATCAGGGGAGTACTGATATGTACATTTTGTCGTTCTTGCTCCACATGCAGTAGAATTCCAAGGTCCATCCCACTAGCCAAAGAGAAGGATGCATCATCAACTGCTGGTACAGCCACCTCCTATCATCTATTCCTAACCCTTTCCTAATATAATACAATGTTTCCCAAATACATGGATATATATGCACAATTATATCTTTTTACTTGTATAAATTAGTGACTCAAATTCAGTGATACTTATGTCAAGAAAATTTTTTCTTTTTAAGTGAGTGATAAATGTATTCTCAGTGGTGAGCCTTCTGTGAAATCTCTGCTTGGTCTCCATCCCCTCCCTGGCTGCTCCTTCTGAGGCTCCCTGGCGGCTGGATCCTCCTCTCTTTTACTCAACCTCCAAATGTTGGAGGGCCTCAGAACTCAGCTTCCTCCATCTGCAGTCAATCCCTGGATGACTCATCATTTCCATTACTTTGTGGGTATTATAGAGGCTAACACTGAAATTTCTATTCCCATCATTCCCTGGAATCCAAACTTCACTCATACTACCCATTTGATTACCATATTGATGGCTCATAGTCATCGCACACTCAACCTGTCCAAGCCAACAGGGGGAACCTTTCATAATACAAGTGAGATCATGTCACCCCTCTGCTCCAACCCTCTATCGGCATCCCATCTCATGCAGCATCCAGCCCAAGTTCTCACCTTAAACTTACCCCTTGCTACCTTTCTGATCTCATCTCCTGCTGTTTTGCCTCCTGCCCACTCTACTTACATTACAAATCCACCTTGCTGAACCTAGAACATACCTGCACACTTCTGTCTCAGGTCCTTTGCAGGTACTTTTTTCTCTGCCTAGAATGATTTTCTCCCAAATATCTGCATGACTTGTCCCCTCACTTCCTTTAGGTGCCTGTTTATATGACACTTTGTCAGGAAGGCCTCCCTCAACACATAACAAAATAGAAATAACCCACAGCCCAACACAACATAATTTTTTTTCCATTGTACTTATCAACACCTGACAAACTACATGTTTACTCTTTTGTTTGCCCGTCGCTTCACTAGGCTGTAAGTTCCATGAAGTCAGAGATTCTCTTGTATTGTCTTTCCTACTCTGCTCCAGAACCTAAGACTAAAATCATTGCCAGCTTTACATTTTATTGATACATATGTGCAAAATATGTGGAAATATCACACTTAGACTGATCACTAAAACAAGAAGCAATCCAAAGACAATTTCTATTGTTAGAGTTATATTCTCTTTCTGGAGAGTGACACATTTCCTTAATTTGCATCTTGTGGGCTCCATTACCAGAACCCTTGTCTTCAAAATGATGGAGGATGGTGACCCAGAAGCACAGAGATGGAGAAGAAACTCTGCCAGAGATTTCAAAATTCAACTTAGCTGGTTTGCATGCAATTCTAGTTATTACCAGATAATTCTAGTTATTCTAGAGAATGGAGGAGGGGAATATCTGAAAATCAAGTTCAAATAAATAAAATATCATGATGAGGACACAGGCAATAAACTAATCCACATTTCATCAAGGACTGAACAAGACAGGGCAACATTACTTCGCAATAGAAAAAAATTAAAAGCAGAGCTAACAGTATCCCTTGCTCTCATAATGTTCTTGTACAACATTGTTAAATAAGGACATTGCAGAATCTCCCTCCTGAGGCCCATTGACTCATCTAAGCAGTAGGAGAGCAACAACCACATGAAAGGTCTCCCTGGTGGGTATTTGCTACCATGTCACAATCTCTTAATCATCAACAAGACTAAGCAGATGTTGTGACTGGGCATTACCCAGAGCTATAAAAGGAGCTCTCCCACACAGGTCCTGGGGCAGGCAAGGTGTGGAACTTCACACTGAAACTAGAGGCTGCATGGGATTCTCCCAGACAAAGGAAGAATGTGCTAGAACTCATCTACCTGAGGGCCTTTCAAGTCTTAGAATTCTAGGAAATGCCCAACCATCTTCAAATCATTCTGATGCTGTTTTGCACTAAATATTACTATGTCTGCCAGCTGCTGCCTTTGTGAGATGGAAGTCTCTTATCTTGGTGGCTCTCTTCTGGATATCATTGTGGCCTTTACAGGATTGTTCATAATATCCTTGGGAACAAAGTCAACAAATTTGGACTGAGTGCAAGGACAGGTGAGTTCAGACCCAGTGGAGGGACACGAAGGATTCATCACACAAATTATTCATTATCTCCCTTCCTCAATGGACTGTTAGCTACAGAAACTACTACCCCAGTCTATCTTACTGATCTCTGTGATACAAAACATCCACAAAGACATTCAAAAAGGGATATAGGATCCAGGCGAACTACAATTATGGTTGACACAGTGTTGGAAGAGATTTGAATTAAATTATGTTTAATAAGAGAAAGAGGACCCAATAACAAGGTTAAGGGACTAATAATAGGTGACTATAGTTAATAATAGCTGCTAGTTTGGAGGGTTTACTATGAGGCAGGCACTCCGCCGAGAGCTTTACAAGCATTGTCTCACAACGCTGTGAGGTAGGTACTCTTAGGATTGCCACTTACATAGAATGAAAAGGACATTCAGAGAGATTATTAACTTGCCCCAGGTCACACAGCTGGTAAATAATAGACAGACTAGGAACTCGATATTAAGATATTAACACCAAAAGCCACCCTCTTGCCTGGTTTGCTCAACTTACGTAAAATAACCAATCGCACAAGCACAGGATGGAGGAAGTATGGCTTAGCTGTGTTTAAAAATAAAAACAAAGGGTTTTGTTCAAAGCAATTTGACTAATTAGCTGTGTGATGTGGCCTCTAAAGAATCCAATGCCCTCAGAGCATTAGTGGCTGTGAGGGAGATGCTGATTTTCCTCTGATCTGCAGTGGTCAGACCTCAGCTGCAATTCTGTGTGCAGTTCATGGTAACACGCTTTAATATAGGCAGAGTCTATATATGCAGAGGAACTGATTTTTTTTTTTTATTCAGAAGTGAGGAAATTCAAACCCCTCAGCCTTAGGCTTGAGTAGAGAGGCTTCCAACTTAAGGGACAGAGAAGTACTCTCTGCGGTCCCCAGGGATAAACCAACACTCGTGGTGAATGTTGCAGCGTGACAGATTTCAGCAGCTGCTAGCTCCCTGTTGCTAGAAGAACTCTGACAGAGGCAGAGTACCACGTGGCAGAAGAGTTGGGTGCCATGACAGGAGTGCAGAACTTCACCCCTTGTCTTACTCCTACTGCATTTCTGTCTCTATTGAATCAACTTCTCAGCTCTGCTACCTCAATTTCCATCTATCTCCTCAAAGGGCCTTTTCTGCTTGGTCTTCATTATGTATGGATCACACCTTTCTTTAGAGCACTTTGACTATGCTTATCCCACTGTTTGAGCACCCCCTATTTCCTTGCACTAGAAGCTCTACCCATAGAGTCCAATACCATACTGCAGCCACTTAGCTGTTACCCTGTCCAAGTCGGCGGAAGACTCCCTAAGGGAGGATTACAGTGGAAGCAGATGAGATACAGACTTTGGATGGGGCATTTGGCAGGATGCCCCATCCATCTCTGAGGTTCTTCGAGAAGAGCTCCTCCTTCTTACTTCCGATTCTTCATCAATGGCAACACCTGCTGTTCTCCTGGTCTCCGACACTCAGAGCCTGGGCCTAGTCCTTGCCTCCTGGTTGTCTCTCCCCCTCCACACCAGGGTCCTATTACTCTATATAAATACCCCTTACATCTGTCCTCCCCTCTCAGTTCCCACGGTCCCCAGCCTCTTTCAAGATCCCTCAAAATCTTTCTTCTAGGCTCTTGAATAGCTCTCAGTTGTGCCCCTACTTTCTGCATCTTCTACCTCTTCCCTTTTTCTACCTTAATCCAGACTCTGCACTACTTCCAAAATAATCTTCCTGAAACTCTGCTTAAGCATGTCACACTTTTGCTGAAAAAAAGTTCCGTCGGACCCCTTGCTATCAAACAAATTCCACATCTCTTAGAATATTATTTATAATCTGACTCTTTCTATACTCATCATCTTTTTCTCACACTCACCTTCATACAGCTTCATTCAACATAGCCTCTGATACTTACTAAATAATAAATATGGAATGAAGAGGGATGTCTCCTTTTACCAGAAATTCTAAAAGGTGAGAACATCTTTTAGAGTAAAGATGTTCCTGTAATCTTTTTCACCCCTTGCACTAGATCTGTTGAGAGAATTGATTTCATCTTTTGAGGATAATTTGTGTGTGTGTGTGTGTGTGAGAGAGAGAGAGAGAAAGAGAGAGAGTGTGTATGGAGGTGGTAAGAAGGTCACTTTCCTCCTCCCCAAATGGCTCCCTGCAGTTCTGGAGAAGACAGGCTGAGTGACATCAGGGTACAGCCCCTAGAGGCTGACTGACTCATGGAAGCTAAGGAGAACCAAGAATTCTATTGCAATCAGCTCCTTTGAGGATCTGTAGACTAATATAACCCTGAACAGGTCGGCCCAGCAGACCCCACAGTCTGGATGCCGTCTAAGCCCCTCCTTACCCATCTTATCTAAACAAAGGGCCCTAACCACATACCAACATCTTTGCAACTTAGCCTGTCTCTTCTCCTATTTTACTGTCATATTTGACTTAATAATGAATTTATGTTGCCTGTTGGAGTAGCTCCTTCAGCCCGCAATAGTTCTCATCTTCCCTGACACAGACTTAGGAGGGCATCCTCTGTTACTAGAGGCGTCACCAAAGATTCTGTTGATCTAGGGGTAAACAAATCGATGAGCACATTCACTGTCAGATTCGTAGCATAAGAACAGAGTGAAATTTTGTTTTTAAGCCTGTGTCAAAACAAATCTGGAAAGACATGTCACTAGAGTCTCGTGGTTGCAGTTTAAAGCCCCCAAAGGGCCACCCTGGGCTCGAAGCAGCGCCTTGAGCACTTGAGCTCCAAGCAAATGCTGTTGTGTCTTTGCTCACTTCACATTAACCGCAAGGAGACAGTGACACTGAGCACTGTCTGAAACAGCCTCACCTTGCTGTGCCCCCACAAACCAGGCTGAAACCACAACATCCTTCTCGCACGCGGCAGACCTCACTATGCACTCGAAGGCTGAGGGCTTGCTCCTCTCCCACTAGTTTCACTGTTTTAGCCCATCTCATGGTATAGTCCCTGTAAATCAAGGAGGGCCTTTGCCACCAGGCTCCTTGCAAGAGTGTCTATAGGAAGAGTGCATTGGGAGACATCACTTAGCTTTCTCATGCTACAGGAGACTATAGACTGTTAGAATTTTCTTCCTGAATTTAGCTGCCCTTCACAAGGTTTACCCATCCTGCCAGTAGGATTGTTTGGAAAGTTCTTGTATGATGCTAAGGTGCCAATTTTAAAACTATGCTGCTGTTATTTCTTGCAGAGAGCAATTTCCTCCAAGCTGATAACCATGTTTCTAAACATGGCATTTTCCTAAGGTAGCAAGCAGGTAGTAATAAATACTTCTTGGGTATTTGACCTGTGCCAGCCACTATTCTAAGCACTTTCTAAGAATTAACTCATTTAATTCTCATCTAGTGACAACTCATAATGTAGGTATGTTGGTATTCTCATTGCTGAGGTGTGAAAGGTTAAGGAACTCACCTAACCCACATGGCTGCTAAGGGGCCAGGATTCCTACCAGGGAGGGAAGGGATCTGCCTCCAGAGTCTTTACCCTTAATCCTCCAACTGTGGGTCAGGTAGAGGCATCATAAGGTAGAGCCATGTGTTTAAGTCCCCAGGAGCTCCCCTCAGCTAAGGATTGGTCTCTTGAACCCTCTGCCCCTGGAGCATTGCCTCCCTACTGACAGAATTTTGCCATCAGCAATCTTGGCTTATGAAAGATCACTCCACTGACCTACATACCTGACTTTTTGTGGCATCCTGGCTTGCCTTACCTGTGTTGCGAATTTCACTGTCCTTCCTCCCCCTTATTCAGATTTTCATAAATCCGATCACAACATCTCCCTATTTGACACTTGACCTAACGCATGTGGTCCCCTCACTATCTAGCCCCCCTCTGCTCAGTGGGAAGGGACTAAACCCTTTCTCTTGACAAATACTTTAGACAGAGGACAGTGAGACAGATGAGCCTCCGGAACACTCTTCCCCTGCTAAACCCTCTCCTACAGAGGCATCATGATAAAGCAAGTTTCTTCTGTCAGTCATAGCTTAATTTAATGGACAAATGAAGGAGCACGTGCTCTAACTGAACTTCTACAGTTTCCTTGACTGCGTGATTCTGGGACAATCTGACATGAGAACACAGGCTGCAAACACAATGTTAGATGGACTTGACAGACATTTGAAAAATGTGGTAGCGAGTCAGGTTTCTTAAAAATATGGCTTCTCAGTCTATCTTTAATTTTCACGCTTTTAAAAAGGCACAGGGTAGATTTCACTTTTAATTCTGCTATAAAAAAACAGAACACATATGCGGAGACAAACACAATTAACCTTCATTGTCAATGGCAGTGAGGCCACAGGGCGTGCACGGTGAGGACTGTCACACCTTAACTGGCTGCTACCCAGTGTTACCCAGCAGGACTGTAGGAAGCCTGAAACTCAGATCTCTATGCAAAATCCCTTCAATTGGAAATATTGACAACTCATTCGGGTATTTGAAAACACTGGGTGAGCCAGCTCTGCATAAACCAAATGATTATATTTGTGGGCCTTATATGTGGCCCATTGCCTATCCTCTTTCCATTGTCAGGTTTCCCAAAGTGGGTCATTCCAAGCAAGTCACAGGGTGGTTGTGGCTGCAAGAGTAGAGGCCACCAAACCCGATGCTTCACAGTTTAAACCGTGGGTACAGACCACAACTAGCCCATACAGCACCCTTGTGTGACTCCCCACGAGCCACCTCTGGGAGAAATCCCTTCCTTCAGTCTCACACAGTACATGGCAGAGCACAGCAGATCGGGGAATAGAGTTCAGCCCCCATTCTCCTCTCAACTGGTGGCATTTTTGCAGTGCACAAACTGCCCAATCGTCTACAGCAGACTTGGTGTGGCTTCACTCAGCATACTTGGACACTCAAACCATGTGAATGAAAAAAAAAAAAAAAAACTGAAGAAGGAAAGCAATCTGTGGCCAAGGTTCTCCAGCTGTCATGCAACTCCTGAGCTTCCAAGCATTTGAGCACCCGACCAGGAGGCCAGGGGTGCACAGCTCAACCAAGACCACAACCCCCTCTACAACCTGTTGCCTTATTGCTTGCATCTCCCACCCATGCTAGACATGGGTGGGTAGAAGAGAGATATTACACACATACATGGGATGAGGCTAAGCCTTGAGGAAGCCTGGAAGTGGTAGCCCAGGACAAGTCCAAGAATAAGCACATGAACATATCGCACACATGTTCCTTTGCATTAGGTGGTTGTCTAGCAATTCAACTTCTACCTAACTCTCAATTTTACCTGCAAGGCTAAGTTGAAATGGAAACGTCAGCACAACTTCCTGTAGTCATCCTTCCCCCTGTGACTATGACTAAGGCAAGGCCACTGAAGTTGTGATTACTAGCAGCTCACATATCAGTTGTGATCAAACTATTGTTCGGGAAACCACAGCTGGTGGATCTATTTCCAAACTGGCTATGGACTCACTTTATAAGGTTCTCCCTTCTCACAGAAATTCCCAGAGACAGAAGAACATGGTAAGAAGATGTATTTCCCATTCCCACCCTGTCCCTTTTATTGCTACCATCACATCTCCCTTATTCTTTGGAGAAATAATACTTACAAAAATAAATATATCTCTTGAAAACCTTGTTACTGATTCTAAGGGTGCTCTGGGTGAAGGCACTCCCTTTGTTCTCCTCCCATCCTCCGGCTCCCCATCTCCGTCCCCCCACCCGCCCACCAGCACCGAACAACCTCACAGCTGAGCTGCACGTGGGCGGCCGTTCTGGAGCATCATGGGACCTGTGAAAGGAGAACACTCTCCTCCCCTTCAACTTCCCTGTGAGGCAGTGTGTGTTGCTGTTTCCTGCACAGGATACAACAGATCTCCATTCCCACACTTGAGACAGCAAATGTTAAAAGAGCTGTTTCACTAAAACCCTGACACAGAGCCTCTAAAAGAGAATGACACTAAAAGAAGACAAAGTTTTTTCCTCCCCAGAATGCCATGCGCCATCAATCCCCTCCCCCACTCTCCACACACACCCTAGGACTCCAGTGTCCCAGATGCAGCTGGAGACAGATGTCCCTTAGAAGAAAGATATTCTGCAGAGGAAAAAGATTCCTGGCAGGGGTGGTGATGCCCAGAGGAAGGAGGCAAAGCTGTTGAAAAGTAAGAAATGGCAGATTCTTTGCTGAGCAGCCTCATATGTTTGTGAGCACATGTAAGAACCATCTCAGTTTTCCCAAAGACTCCCCCAAATACTTGGGCAACATTTTTCAGGAGGCTGATCCTGAGAGAGTGGGTAGGTTCAGGGGCCAGAGAAGTTTAAGTTATTGTTCGTAATGTAAAGTCATTTAGACCGATAAGGTAGTGACACCTGGAGAAACCAGATTTAAAAGATTTCTGGATTTTAACCTCCAGAGCCTGTGTAGAACTTCCACATATTTTAAGTTTTTCCTGTGTGAAATGTTTTCTAAGAGTCAGTTGTATATACAATGGATCACTGAGGTAGAGGGGGATTCTTGTCCCAGGAAGATTTCTAGGAACCATCAGGTGGTGGGCATGTTCCGTGCCCAACCTTGGGAAGTGGAGCTGCCTACCCATTTTCAAACTCTCCCCTCTTGGTGTCAGCAGATCCAGTATAGACCCTGAAACTTTTATTTTCCACACCTGCTTGTCAGCTCTCTGATTCACAAGAAACCTGAAAACTCTAGTATCTCAGGAAGTTGAATCAGTTGTAACATTTTTAATGCAGTGTTCTGGTACTGGGAAATCAGATATTATTGCAAACTTAACGCTGGGATGATGATCACAGTTCTAACTGTGGGGATTTGCAGGAAAAGCCTGAAGGTCCTTTATGACAGTGACTCACTCTGCCTGCTCTGTCAAATGCTCCCTTGGCAGATAAACCCCCAGTGACATCATTACATTCTCATATCCTCAAAAAGAAAGCGATGTGGCTTGGAGAATTTTCCTTTCCCACCACACTTCTTAAACCAGAGTACTCTGGTTTAACTAGCACAACAAAGTCAGCTGTAGTGTGTGCGGAGTGCCCATGGAGCCCACAGAGCTGCCATCTCCTTAGAGATTTGAGGGTGGAAAGTAATTGCTATATTTGCAAGAAGTTGCTCTTAAAATTTGTCCAAATAGATAATACATGCACATAGAGAAGTTCAAAGGTTACACAAATATATGGTGAAAAGCAAGTTTCCATCCCAGTCCTATCTGCCAGTCCCAGAGGGCTACCCTCAGAGTTAACTACTATTACGAATTTCTTAATTATCTTTCCAGAGAAGATATTTGTAAACATACCCCCTTCCAATTTAACACAGATTGCAAATGATTTGAAACTGTGATTTTCAGGTAGTAAAGTATGTATGAATCATCTGGGGATATTATTAAGATGTGGATTCTGATTCAATAAATCTTGAGTAGGACTAAGATGCTACATTTCTAACAAACTCCCAGGTGATGATGCCAAGGCTTTTGGTCCATCATGGGTCACACACTGAATAGCAAGTATTTAGAACCTTGTATTTACTCAAGTGTGAACTAATGAGGTAAAAATGTGAATTAAAACATGCTTTTGTGGAAAGTAATCTTATAATACTTACTAAAATTAAAAATATTTGAAGACTCCAAACCAGCAATCACATCCTAGCCCAGAAGAAAACATTATTTATCATTATATACATGTATCTATACATTTATCATTATATATATGAGATCATTATATCATTAAATATATACACACACACACACATATATATATATATTCGTTCATTTATTGCCATGGAAATACATGGGGAAAAAGCCCACTTATAGGGAATTATTGAGTTAACTGTGGTATATCCATATCATGAAACTTTGTGCAGTCATTTAAAAAAAAAAGGACAGAGAGAAAGACTTCGGAAGGTAACTAGTTGATTTAAAGAAATTTCCACAAGGAATGTTGAGTGAGTAAAGCTAGATTCAGTGAAGTATGTATTAAATGATCCTATTTTTGCAAAATAAAAGACAAAAACTAAAGGCGTATGTATGTGTTTGCTTTTACATGTATGTAATATACATATATATAATGTATTCACATATGTGTGTGTACTGTGTATTTACATTGATGTGTATACGTTATATATGATTCTATGAGCAGATAAAAAATATGAGAAGACACACACTAAGTTATCAATCTGGATTTAGGGGGTAGGAGGTGATTGTGGGTGAAAGGGATAAATGAAAAAGAAAATGAGAGGAAAATAGTATTAAAATAGAATGTATAAATTATCATGTATGGACCTACGTGTGGCATAAAGAACAAACTATAATTACATTTGAAGATAAAATGTGAGACTTCAATGTTCTCAGAATATGGTCCCCCTCTCTAAACTTCCTTAAAAAGACTTTAGTATGAATATTTGAAAGTCCTCACTTAGCTCTTTGGTGCTTACATGGTACCTCCTCATTTGGTTGCTTTCAGCAGAAAAAAAGAAAAAAAATGACAGTGAAGATTGATGTGTCAATAATGGCCAGGGAAGGCATAATTTGGGATTCCCAAAATCAATTGCTCATAAGGGTAGCCACCATAACTGGCTTAAGATTAAATCTCCTTGAGGTCTTCATTGAGAGTCATCACCAATTTCTCTTTGCATAGCTCAGAAATTGCCACCTATCTGTAAGAGCATTCTCTTCAAAGCTTGTTTTCCCCCAAAGAAATAAACACCAAATTAGCAGTATCTAGCCCACATCATGGTGCAGAATGTGGGGCAGATTACCAAAGTATGTGAGATGCACGTAATTTGAAGTCTTTTTATCCACAGAGTAAAGAAACATTATTTTTTCCTCCCCGCTGCTTACCCACATCTGAGCGCAGACAGACACCTAAAATACATGTATGGCAAATCAGCTAAAAAAAAATATGGCCACACTTGCATTTTGTTTTGAAGATTTTCAGATAATATCTGAAAGATTGTTTCCAAGCCACGGTTCTGGTTTTATGGTCCAGGGCAATGCTTTAACCATTTCAGAAATAGATCAGAATAGGTTTTTAACTCTTTCCCCTTGTAAAATACAGAACGGATTTTAATTTGATTTCAATGGCAAAGCTATTAGACCTACACAAATATGTCATCTAACATGTTCAGTTACTATCACCCAAATGGTTTATTTTTATGGTAAATTGAAAAGTACTGAGATATCTAGTCATACAGACATCCAAACATCTGCTATCTGCTTCCTTCCTTTCTAAGAAGCTTCCTTCCTAAAGGAAAGTCTTGGAATAGGACATGGAATAGGACAAAGACAGTCTTCCTTGTCTCATCTTTCTTGTTCACCTAAAAAGTGCTGTTTACTTAAAGTTTGTTAAGATGAGTATGCAAAGTTGGTGTTCTAAGGGCTTCAGATGTCAACCAGGTGTAAACATTTAGACTTCCTTGGCAAATAACTCTGTGTCCTTCTCACCTCTGTCTGTGGGAATGATGTTCCATCCACCCAGTAGACAAGGAGTCCCCAAGACTGTATGAATAAAATGGTGGAAGGCCATCACCAAAGCAATTAGGAGAACCAGAGCCTCTGATCCTCTATAATTTCCCTTTCCAGCCAAATACTGAACTGCCACTGGGCAGTAAGTGTCCTGGTCCCCCTCCCTAACAAGGTATTAGCCTCTATGGGTTAAGAAGGCATCATGGAGACAGTCCCACTTGGTGTCCTCCCCAACACCTTAAGAATATGAAAGTCAATTGGAAATTCAGGGCTCTATATCTGTTACTGGTTCCCGGAAATGTAGCCAATAAGTACTGCAGAAGGATACAGGGTGACCCATGGACTGGGAGGGACACCCCCTGGTGACACATAAGACTTGGCACACAAGACATTTAGGGTTAAGATGGTGGAGGAGTAGAGTGACCTTAAGCTTGCCTCCTCCCTCAAACACAGCTAGATAAACATCAAATCATTCTGAACACCCAAGAACTCAATCGTAAGTCTTAGAGAACAAAGCTGCATGTCTACAAACAGAAGGAAAAAAAAAAGATGACCTGTGGAAGGTAGGAAATGTGGAGAGTTGATTTGTGGGAGATAGGAGCCACGGGCACTGTGGAGGGGAGGGAGCCCTGATCACAGAGAGAGTAGGGAGAGAAAGAGAAAGAGTTGGTGGGGGAGTGAAAATACATGCAGGGGACTGCACAAGAAAACTATTCTCCAAAACCATTGACTGGGGAAAAAAAGGGGGTTTCAATACCACCACTTTTTTGTAAACAGAGCACAGAGTCTGAAGTTTCAGAGGTCAGTGCTATAGCCAGGGTTGCACCTGATGGAGCTCTGATGGGGAAGGAAGGTGGAGCCTCAGGAGGAGGCAACACAGTCTCAGGATCCACTGGGCTGCTCAAGGAGAAGCAGCTCCCCCATTGGGAGAGCATTTGATAGAGGAGAGTTGGCCTTTCCATGGACAAAAGACTCTGTGGGTGACCTTGAGCTGCCCTGTTCACTAGCATAGGAACAAAGACTCCCACTGAGGGCAGCAAACCCTGGTGCTGACTGTGTGTTGCAATTCCCATAAACTCTGAACCACTGCACAGTTGCACAACTATTTTCCGGGACAAGCCAACATGGCCACAGCACTGCAAGACCCTCCCCCAGAGGATCAGCACAGGTCCACGCCATGGGGGTCTCTGAAGTGTGGGGTATCAAAACCCAGCCATGCCTGAGATAAAACACAGGAGTTCTGTGCCACCTGGCAGGTGGACAGCTCATATAAGGACAGGGTGAAGGTAGGGATCTCGAAGCTGGGGACACAGGATTGTTTGCACATCTTTGAAGGCTTCTTGAAGAGTGGAGGGCATGAACTTCCCATTCTGGAGACAAGAAAGCAAGGCAAGCCATTTTCACCCCTTGCCCACCAGCCCTGATCCACCTCAGTGAGGTAACCTGTGCCACCAAGTGGGGAATGGAGCCGCTACACCAAGCCACGCCCTCTGCATCCTGTAGACGCATCTCCACTAGGGCAAGTCCACCTGAGAATCAGAGCAGCAGACCCCTCTCCTAGAAGACCAGCACAAACCCCTTGTACACACTAAGTTTACTGATCATGGAGTGCTACAAAGCTTCAGCTCTAAGGGAAACAGGATCTAGCTTCCTTTGGGTTTTTTTTTTTTGTTTGGTTGGGTTTTTGTTGTTTTTGTTTTTGTATATAAAAAGAGCAATTTTTAAATTTTATTATTTTATTTTATTTTTTAAAATTTTTATCCTTCTATTTCTTTTTTTCTATCAAGCTTCTCTTTACAAGCAGACCAAAACATATCAAGGATCTAGCTTCCTTTATTCATTATTTTTTCTTTAATTTTTTAATTTTAATTTTACTTTGCTTTATTTATTTATTTGATCTCCAAAATGACAAGACAGAGGAATTCACCCCAAAAGAAAGAACAGGAAGAAATGAAGGCCAATATCAATAAAGATATAAGTAAGATGTCTGAACTAGAATTTAAAACCTCAATTATAAGGATACCACCTGGGCTTGGAGAAAATCGCAAACAAGATATAGAGAATCCCTTACTGCAGAAATGAAAGAGCTAAAATATACTCAAGTCAAAATTAAAAATGCTACAAATGATGCATACCTGAATGGATTTCATAACAACAAGGATGGATGTATCAGAGGAATGAATCAGTGGTATAGAAGATAAAATTATGGCAAATAATGAAGCTGAAAAGAAGAGGGAAACAAAGGTAATGGATCATGAAGGTAGACTTAGTGAACCTAGGAACTTAGTGAACTTAGGAACTCAGTGACTCATTAAAATGGAATAACATTCGTATCATAGGAGTCCCAGAAGATGAAGACAGAGAAAAAGTTGTAGAAGGTTTACTGAAACAAATTATAGCTGAAAACTTCCCTAATCTGGGGAAGGACACAGCTATCAAAATCCAGGAAACACAGAGAACTCAACAAATTCAACAAAGCCAACCATTGCCAAGGCATATCATAGTCAAATTCACAAAATCCACAGACAAGGAAAGAATCCTGAAAGCACCAAGAGAAAAAAAAAAAAAGGCCTTAACCTACAAAAGAAGACATAACAGGTTTGCAGCAGTTTGGTCCACAGAAACTTGGCAGGCCAGAAGAGAGCAGTAGGATATATTCAACATGCTGTATGGGAAAAATATGCAGCCAAGAATACTTTATCCAACAAGATTGTTTTTCAGAATAGAAGGAGAGGTAAAGAGTTTCCCCAGACAAAAACTGAAGGATTTTGTTACCACTAAGCCAGCCCTGCAAGAAATATTAAGGGGTCTCTTTGAGTGGCAAAGAAAGACCAAAAGCAACAAAGACTATAAAGGAACAGAGAACATTACCAGAAACACCAACTTTACAGGTAACACAGTGGCACTGAATTCGTATCCTTCAATAATCACTCTGAATGTAAATGGACTAGATGCTCCAATCAAAAGATATAGGGTATCTGAATGTTTAAAAAAAAAACAACAACAAGATAAATCTATATGCTGCCTACAAAAGACTCATTTTAGACCCAAAGACACCTCCAGATTGAAAGTGATGGGATGGAGGAGCCCCTGGGTGGCTCAGTTGATTAAGCATCTGACTTTGGCTCAGGTCAGTATCTCCAGGTCCTGGGATCGAGCCCTGCATCAGGCTCCCGGCTCAGTGGGGAGTCTGCTTCTCCTTCACCCCCCTCATTCTCTCCCTCTGCCCCTCCCCCACTCATGCTTTCTCTCTCTCAAATAAATAAATTAAATCTTTAGAAAAAAAAGAAAGAAAGAAAGTGAGGGGATAGACATAAAAATGGGCATCAAAAGAAAGCCAGAATAACCATACTTATATCAGACAAACCAGATTTTAAAACAAAGACTGTAACAAGAGATGAAGAAGGGCATTATATCATAACTAAGGGGTCAATCCATCAAGAAGATCTAGCAATCGTAAATATTTATGCCCCCAACTTGGGAGCACCCAAATATATAAATCATTTAATAACAAACATAAAGAAACTCATGATAATAATATAATAATAGTAAGGGACTTTAACAGCCCACTTATAGCAATGGACAGATCATCTCAGCAGAATCAACATGGAAACAATGGCTTTGAATGACACACTGGACTGGATGGATTTAACAGATATATTCAGAACATTCCATCCTAAAGCAGCAGAATACACATTATTTTTGAGTGCACATGGAACATTCTCTAGAATAGATTACGTACTGGGTCACAAATCAGCCCTCAACAAGTACAAAAAATTGAGATCATACCATGCATATTTTCAGACCCCAACACTATGAAACTTAAAGTCAACCACAAGAAAAAATTTGGAAAGAACACGAATACATGGAGGTTAAGGACATCTTACTAAAAAGAATGAATGGTTTAACCAGGAAATTAAAAAAGAAATAAAAAGTACAGAGAAGCAAATACAAATGAAAACATAAGAGTCTAAAATCTTCGGGATGCAGCAAAGGCAGAGGGAAGTACATTACAATACAGGCCTACCTCAAGAAGCAAGAAAAGTCTCAAATACACAACCTAACCTTACATCTAAAGGTTGTAGAAAAGGAACAGCAAATAAAACCTAAAGCCAACAGAAGGGGGAAAATAACAAATATTAGAGCAGAAATAAACATAGAAACAACAACAAGAAAAACAGTAGAACAGATCAACAAAACTAAGAGCTGGTTCTTTGGAAGAATTAATAAAATTGATAACCTCCTAGCCAGACTTATCAAAAAAAAGAGAGAGAGAGAGACCCAAATAGATAAAATCACAAATGAAAAGGGAGAAATCACAACCAACACTACATAAATACAAACAATTATAAAGGAATATTACAAAAAGTTGTATGCCAACAGACTGGGCAATCTGGAAGAAATGAACAAATTCCTAGAAACTTACAAACTACCTAAATTGAAACAGTAAGAAATGGAAAATTTGAACAAACCCATAACAAGCAAAGAAATTAAAACAGTAATCAAAAATCACTCAAAAAAAAAAATCATTCTAGGGCCAGATGGTTTCCAGGGGAATTCTACCAGACATTTAAAGATGGGTTAATACCTATTCCTCTCAAACTGTTCCAAAAAACAGAAATGGAAGGAAAACTTACAAACTCATTCAATGAGGTCAGCATTACCTTGATTCTAAAGCCAAAGACCCAACTTAAAAGGAGAAAAACAGGCCAATATCCTTAGTGAACATGGATGCAAAAATTCTCAACAAGATATTAGCAAATCAGATTCAACAGTACATTAAAAGAATTATTCACCGTGATCAAGTGGGATTTATTCCTGGGCTGCAGGGCTGGTTCAATATTTGCAAATCAATCAATGTAATACACCACATTAGTAAAGTAAAGGATAGGAACCATATGATCCTCTCAATAGATGCAGAAAAAGCGTTTGAAAAAATACAGCATCCATTCTTGATAAAAACTCAACAAAGTAGGAATAGATGGAACATACCTCAACATCATAAAGGCCATATATGAAAGATCCACAGCTAATATCATTCTCAAAGGGGAAAAACTGAAAGCCTTTCCTCTATGGTCAGGAAAAAAAAAACAAGAATGTACATTCTCACCATTACCATTTAACATAGTACTGGAAATCATAGCTTCAACAATCAGACAACAAAAAGAAATAAAAGGCATACAACTTGGAAAGGAAGAAATCAAACTTTCACTATTTGCAGATGACATGATACTCTATGTAGAAAACCCAAAGACTCCAAAAATTGCTAGAACCAATACATGAACTCAGCAAAGTCGCAGGATATAAAATCAATGTACAGAAGTCTGTTGCATTTCTATACACCAATAATGAAATAGCAGAAAAAGAAATCTAGGAATTGATCCCATTTGCAATTGCACCAAAAGCTGTAAGATATCTAGGAATAAACCTAACCAAAGAGGTAAAAGATCTATACTCAGAAAACCATAGAACACTTACAAAAGAAACTGAAGAGGACACAAGGAAATGGGAAAGCATCCATGCTCATGGATTGGAAAAACAAACATTATGAAAATGTCTATATTACCCAAAACAATCTACACATTTAATGCAATCCGTATCAAAATACCACCAGCATTTTTCACAGAGCTAGAACAAACAATCCTAAAATTTTTATGGAACCACAAAAGACCCCAAATAGCCAAAGTAATCCTGAAAAAGAAAAACAAAACTGGAGGCATCATAATTCCAGATTTTAAGCTATATTACAAAGCTATAGTCATCAAGACAGTATGGTATTGGTGCAAAAAACCAACACAGAGTTCAATAGAACAGAATAGAAAACCCACAAATGGACCCACAACTATTTGGTCAACTGATCTTTGACAAAGCTGAAAAGAATATCCAATGGAAAAAAAGACCGTCTCTTCAACAAATGAATTTGTTGTCGGGAAAACTGGACGGCAACATGCAGAAGAATGAAACTGGACCATTTTCTTATACCATACACAAAAATAAATTCAAAATGGATGAAGGACCTAAATGTGAGAAAGGAAGCCATCAAAATCCTAGAGAACACAGGCAGAAACCTCTTTGACCTCGGCGGTAGCAACTTCTTACTAGACATATCACCAGAGGCAAGGGAAACAAAAGCAAAAATGAACTATTGGGACTTTATCAAGATAAAAAGCTTCCGCACAGTGAAGGAAACAACCAATAAAACTAAAAGGCAGCTTATGGAATGGGAGAAGATATTTGCAAATGACATATCTGATAAAGGGTTAGTATCCAAAATCTATAAAGAACTTATCAAACTCAACACCCAAAAAACAAAAAATTCAATTAAGAAATGAGCAGAAGACATGAATAGACACTTTTCTAAAGAAGACATCCAGATGGCTAACAGACAAATGAAAAGGTGCTCAACATCACTTATCATCAGGGAAATACAAATCAAAACCATGATGAGATACCACCTCACACCTGTCAGAATGCCTAAATTAACAACAGAAGAAACAAGTTTTGGAGAGGATATGGATAAAGTGGAAGATTCTTAAACTGTCGGTAGGAATGCAAACTGGTGAAGCCACTCTGGAGAACAGTATGGAGGTTCCCCAAAAAGTTAAAAACAGAACTACCCTACAACCCAGCAATTGCACTACTAAGTATTTACCCAAAGGATCCAAAAATACAGATTCAAAAGGGTACAAGCATCCAGATGTTTATAAAAGCATTATCAACAATAGTCAAACTATGGAAAGAGCCCAAATTTCTAACAACTGATGAATGGATAAAGAAGAGGTGGTATATTTACACAATAGAATATTACTCAGCCATCAAAAGGAATGAAATACTTGCCATTTGCAATGACATGGATGGAGCTAGAGTGTATTATGCTACATGAAATAAGTCAGTCAGAGCAAGACAAATACCAGCTGACTTCATTCATATATGGAATTTAAGAAACAAAACAGATGAACATATGGGAGGGGGAAAAGAAAAGAGAGAGAGGGAAACAAACCATAAGAGACTCTTAAAGATAGAGAACAAACTGAGGGTTGATGGAGGGAGGTGGATGGGGGATGGGCTAGATGGGTGATGCACATTAAGGAGGGCATTTGTGTTGAGCACCGGGTGTTGTACGTAAGTGATGAATCACTGAATTCTACCCCTGAAACCAAGATTGCACGCATGTTAACTAACAAGAATTTAAATAAAAATTTGAAGAAGAAAAAAAAAGATTTGGAAGACTTGGTACACAAATCATGTGTTTTGCAACTTATGAGTGCCCCCAACTCAGCTTCATGGCATGATAAATACTCATTTGTATGATTTAATAAGGAATCTTTTCTGAATTAAGGACAAGAATAAGCAATATAATATTCTCCAAGCAGTATAATCCTATTGTTTACGGTATCAAAGACATGTGTTTACAGGAACTAGGATGACAAAAGTGCTTCCTGATCAAAGGACATTTTTCATAAGATGGACTTTTTTTCCCATGAGCTAACATCTTTAAAATTGGAAGGACCCTTACAACTAATGTCACCTAGATTTGGTGAATTGCAGTAAATAAAAACAATATCAAATTCACATATCAATGTTGTTGGTTCTAAAGCAATTGTAAGTACTCATCAAGTAAGTTGTGCTCATAATAATACCCTCTCAGCTTTTTTTGTGTTTTTTTAACCATGTGTTGCCCTAAGGAGTGTTTTATTTATTGATAGCACCTAATTAAATATCCCTCTCCGTTACCTAATTTGCTAGACTTCTAAAGTATTTGATGCCACAGTAATGATATTTTGCTTTAAAGGCATTTTTTAACAGATAGTTATTGTCCATCTGTTTCTATCCTGGCCTGAAACCTGACTGGCTAGTCTCATAATTCTACCCAATTCCACTGAATGGATTGCAACTCATATTTCATTGCTTTGGAAAGAGGGCTATGGAACCCCAATTTTCTTCTTCCTTGTTTTCAAATGATACATAGATGTGTACTGTTAGAGCTGAACTCCTTACACAAGTAGAATTGTGCTTATCAGGACACTGACCTACTTTGATGAGAATGTGTTGCACAATTGTAAATCACTTACTGACACGGGTTGACCTATTTTCAATTATATAAGGCTTCTTTGAAACACTTGTTGAGAGGGAACATGAATTAAAATCATTATGGAATTGCCTCTTCAATCAGAGCAGAGCAAATTACAGAAAATACTACTACAAAATCCTATTCTACCCTGCTGTTCAGATAGCAACATCTTTTTCTGTGTTCTTTTTAATCCTTGAGTGTTCTTAATTCATTAAGAATCATTCTTAAGAAACAATCTGCTCTTTTAGTCAATTCTTACCTTCTTTTAAGTGACCAGTTTAATTCATCTTACTAGAATAATGACTCATATCTGAATAAAATTTTTTAAATCTCTGAAATAAAAAGCTGTTTGCAGGACTTGATCAAATTATCTGGCAAGTTTTTTTTTTCTTTCTTTCTTTTTTTTTTTTTTGAGTATCAGGTAAGACATTGCCTGGATATCACATTTTTGATACTGAATACTGCTGCACATAAAATATACTTTACTGAGGACATATGGAAATACAACTCAAAATGGCACTAGATGAGCTTTTGGTGGGTCTAGTGTTTGTAAGCTCCAGAATTATTCAGAAGAGAAAACATTCACCCATTCATTTTTATTATATCATTACCGAAGTGCTAATTACATGTATTTTGGGTGTTCCCTTATTGGGGAAAATGTTTTTAACACCTATAAACCACAAGCAGAGTGTCAGATTAAACAAAGCCCTTTGTTCCCACAATTTGTTCAAGAACAATTTGTATCTGTAAGCAAAATTTGATATCAACACGGTTCTGGCCTAAAATGCTGACTGAGACCATAAGTTGGCTAACAGTTTAAAAGGTAACAGGTTGATAGATATAAAAGGGTTTAGGATGAACTGGGCTTTAGAAACCAAGCAGAAGAGAGGTGTGGCGGATCCTTTTACCTTCAATTCAAAATAGGCTCAAGATTTTTATTGTGTTTCTGCTGTCTGGAAAAAAAATCAAATCCTACTCATTTGAACTGTCTCATGGCATACCACTACTACTAAGTGACTAAATCAAAATCAACTTCTGATGCATCACAAAAGTAAAAGCCAGTGTGTCAAGATAGAACTATTGCCTAAACTATGTAAACAGGAAAACCTAATCTCTCTAAAATTTCCTACCTGAACGCCTTTGTTTTGTTGTTCGGCAAGCGTGTTGGTAAATCACTGGGAAACATCAAGATGCTTGCCTGCAATTGCCAAGCTATTGCTTTAACGTAGTAACTCACTACAAGATAACAAGGGCAGGAATAGCTGTAGCCAAGCAGAACGAGGCCAACTGTTATCTCCAAGAAAAAGAGGAAAGGGACCAAAGAGAAAGAAAAGTGGGCAAAAACATGTTTAAGACTACAGCTTGCTTTTGGGGCACCCGGATGGCTCGGTCGGGTAAGTGGCCAACTCTTGATTTTGCTCAGGTCATGATCTCAGGGTTGTGGGATCGAGCCCCGCCTCCAGCCCTGTGTGGGGCTCTGTGCTCAGCGAAGAGCCTGCTTGAGATTTTCCTTCTTCCTCTCCATCTGCCCCTCCCCCCACTCTCTCTCTCTCTCTCTCTCTCTCTCTCTCTCTCTCTCAAATAAATAAATAAATCTTTTTTAAAAAAGACTACAGCTTGCTTTCATTGAGAATTGATCTTAAATAAACAGGAGCAGGAAAATATGGAGAGACACGGTAGAACCATTTTAGATAGCTAAAGGGCTGGAAGGTGGTGCAGGAATAAAAACATGGAGGATTTGAGACTTGCATATATTTTAGTGATGTTCTCCATGTATGTGAAGGCTTTTCTGAAAACCCACGAGTAGCAATTCTTGATGTCTACTGACCTCAGCAAAAGAAAATGAGCCTAGGATCTCCTGGGTGGCTCAGTTGGTTAAGTGCCCAACTCCTGGTTTCAGTTCAGGTCCTGATCTCATGGCTAGTGAGATCGAGCTCTGTGTCAGGCTCCACGCTCAGCAGAAATCTGCTTGGATATTCTCTCCCTCTGCCCCTTCTCAATCTCTCTCTCTTTCAAATTAATTAATTAACTTAAAAAAGAAAATGAGCCTAAACCACTACATGAATTAACTTAATTTTCAAGCTTTCCTTATTCAGCAAACTTAGAGAGGTACAGATCACATCAGAGAGAAGTTATAGGATGGTGGAGAGAACCTGGCTGTACAAGCCACTCTTCTGAGTTTCAGGTTTCTAATTTTAAAAATGCATACAACAATGTTTTTGCAAATATATGAGCCTTAAGGCGTTTAGCAGGAACCTGGCATATAATAGATATTCAGCAAATGGTGGCTATTACTGCTGTCTGGGTTCTCAGATCTGCTTTTTCTGTTATCTTCTGCACCAAAAGTTGATTCTGCTGCTTGGCTTCCTCTGTTTGATTCCATGCAAACCTGGACTCATTCTATTAAATCCCTAGAGTCAAGTGATTTAAAATAAAAGCAGGCAAATTAATCTTTGGAGGTAGGTCATACAATGCACTGAGTCTTTCCCCTTGCAGCATCCTGTTATATTGCTGCACAGATGCAGCCCTTGAGCGTTATCTCCCAAGTTAACCTACTCGTAGGAGGATGGGGAGGAGATATGTAGCCAGGGAAGAAGAAACAAAGCTGCCCACTCCCTAGAATGATTTTAAAAACTCACCTTACTGATGGAAGGAGGTTGTAAAGTAAGCAGTCTTCACTACAGTCTGCATTTATTTTAACGGTTTATGGTAGACAAATATGCCCTACATTTATCTTTTTTTTAAAGATTTTTTATTTATTTATTTGAGAGAGAGAGAATGAGAGACAGAGCATGAGAGGGAAGAGGGTCAGAGGGAGAAACAGACTCCCCGCTGAGCAGGGAGCCCGATGTGGGACTCGATCCCGGGACTCCAGGATCATGACCTGAGCCAAAGGCAGTCGCTCAACCAACTGAGCCACCCAGGTGCCCTGCCCTACATTTATCTTTCCTTCTTACTTCACGTGAGTTTTTATATGCCCCTCACTTGGCAAAAATAATAATAATGATAATAAATGCTTTTCATGGCCAGTTTTCTTGTACATAGATATAGGTCATGTTTCTCTCCCCCGCCCCTTTTGTGTTCCCATCGATTTTGGTTCATTGCGGCATAGCGCTTTTTTTTCGTTTTTGATCAACAAAATGATAATTCATCACTGTGTTTCACATTTCCAAATGAACTGAAAAGTGGGATCCAAAAGTATATTTTGCAGTATTTAAAGTTATTGTTATTTGGAAATTTTTAATTTCATCACTTGGAAAATGACATTTTAAAGTTTAGTCAAGATAATGAAAAAGGATGTTAGAAGTATATACTAAATGCTAACCACCAACTCCAGACAAAGACTTCATCAACATGAATCGTCTCATTTCTTCAAAAGTTAGTCATAAGGCATCACTTTCAGTCTTTCTCTGATTAACCCTGAGAAAAGAAACCACCCCTTTCCCTCAACTTTCTAGGTAGATGTTTTATAATTACAAGAAATGTTTGTTTATGAAGCCATTGAGGGGATGAATGATGCAAAGTAAGAATCCTTTATGAATGCCAGAAGGTAGTAGGAATTGATACAATCATAATTGGGGGTGGGGGGAAGGAGAGAAGGAATTATGAGTACTTTTATCAAAATAAAAGTCTGAAAGTTCTGAATGGTGAGTGGAAAAAGCCCAGGTAGGAGAGAAAAATACAGCTCATAGTAGGAAAGCTACCAGTGAAAAGCAGTCCACTGAAGGGCTGCATTGCAGTGAGGGAAGGGCAAGTCTGAATAGGCTTGAAATTAGCATTATCTCCAAAAAGAGCCAAGTGAATAAATTCATATTCATGGGGCTCACTGCCCTTCATCATTGTTGTCATCATCATCATCACCACTACCATCATCGCTAATACATGGTGGGAACATCTTGTTTTATCTCATTTGATTATGACAACAACCTTATTTAATAGGGAACTCAGACTTTGAGATGTTGAATAACCTCTCCACGGTCACACAGCTATTTGAAGAATACGGATCTATATGATTCCAAACCCATTGTATTAACCGCTATACCAATCTGCCCCAAAGAGTACCTTGGAAGGAGCCAAACTCTGAACATCTAACCACCACTCATTCAGCCACACATTAATCTTGTCCAATCTCTCAGACCCAAAAAGAACACCTCGTGTCCTATTAAGTCAAATATGCTTTCCCCCACACTTGTAGCTACTACGAAATAAAATGCAGTTTCAAAGAAAGAGATTTCTGTGCTCTGTACATATCTGTGAGCTTATCACACAATGTGAAGTATGAGATTTTCAATCAGTCTCATTGGAATCCCACTAACAGTGTATATTTCCTTAAATCACATCATCTGAACTATGATTCATCTTTTCCTGTATTTGTGCTGTCATTCCAGCTAATCATACTATAATACTAAAATATGACTCTTCTGTTAGTAATACTTTCCCTAATCAGATATGGGGCTTAAGGGATAGTCTCACAAAGTATTGACCTCCCCTCTTCTCTTCTCTCCATGATTTTCTTAAAAATATATACCTTGATAAATTAGACATTTGAAGAGATCAACAAAATTTACAAAAACCTTTAACTAGACAAAGAAAGAAAAAGATTCAGACTGCTAAATTCAGGAATGAAAGAGGAGACATCACTATATATCCTACAAGAATAAAAAGGATTATAAGGGACTACTATAAACAACTGTATGACAACAAGTTATATAAATTCCAAGGAAGACACAAACTACCAAAACTGACTCAAGAAGTAGAAAATCTGAATAACTCTAAGCAAATAAAGAGATTGAATTGGTAATTTTAAAACTTCCCACAATGAAAAGGCCTATGTGGCTTCACTGATAAATCCTATCAAACATTTAGAGAAGATCCAATGCTAATCCTTCACAAATTCTTCCAAAATATAAAAGAGCTTGGGAGATTTCCCAATTTATTCTAAGATGCCTGTATTACCCTATGCCAAAACCAAACAAAGACATCACAAGAAAAAACTACAGATTAATGTCCTGTAGGAATACAGATGCAAAAATCCTCAAGTAGCAAAATTGAATCCAGTAACATAACAAGGTCATGACCAAGGAATAGAAGACTGGCTCCACATCTGAAAATTAGTACAAGTCATGTACCCTACTGGTAAAATAAAAGACAAAATACACATAATCACCTCAATAGATGCAAAAAGCATTTGACAAAATACAACACCTTTTCATGATTAAAATACTGGACAAAGTAGGAAGGAAATTCTTTAACCTGATGAGAGACAACTAACAAAAACCCGTAGCTGATACCATGTTCAATGATGAATGGCTGAATGCTTTCCCCCTACAGTCAGAAACAAGACAAGAGTGTCCACTCTCACCAGTTCAATTTAGCATTGTACTGGAAACTCTAACCAGGGGAATTAGTTAACTAAAAGAATTAAACGTGTTACAGATCAGAAAGAAAGAAGGAAAACTACCCCTCTTCAAAAATGACATGATTTGTATATAGAAATCAATCCATAAGGGAAAAAAAACTATTAGAATAAATGAGTTGAGAAAGATTATAGGATATAAGAGCCATATCCTAGAAGCAACTATATTATTATACCAGAGCAAATAA
Source organism: Callorhinus ursinus (assembly GCF_003265705.2). Lineage (NCBI taxonomy): Eukaryota > Metazoa > Chordata > Mammalia > Carnivora > Otariidae > Callorhinus > Callorhinus ursinus. The sequence continues at coordinate 65,198,122 of NW_027397065.1, read as the reverse complement.
TATGAAAAGAAAATTAAAAAGACAAGACCATTTACAGGAGCATCAGAGGGATTAAAATACCTAGGAATAAATGTAACAAAAAAGAATGTGAGACATGAAAACTGAAATACACAAAAAGTTGTTGAAGAAATTCGTGAAAACCTTAGAAAGGGAAAAATACCCTGTATTAATGAATTGGAAGACTTAATATTGTTTATATATCAATACCCCCAAAACCGTTTTTCAGATTTCATGTAACCCTATCAAATTCCAGCTGCCTTATATGCAGAAATTGGCAACCTGATCCTAAAATTGACAGAAATGCAAGGCAACCAAAATATCCTAAAATAGGCACCCAAATAGCCTAAAGAACACCCAAAATAGTCTAAAAGAACAAAGTTGGAGGACTCATACTTCCTGATTTCAAAACTTAACCTGGGTGGCTCAATCGGTTAAGCAGCTGACTCTTGATTTCAGCTCGGGTCATGATCTTGGAGTCCTGGGACTTACCCTGCATTGGACTCTGCACTCAGGAGGGAGTCTGCTTGGGATTCTCTCTCTCCCCTTTCCCCCTCCTGCTCTCTCTCTCTCTCTCAAATAAATAAATAAATCTTAAAAAAAAAAAAAACTGAACTAAACTACAAAGCTACAGTAACAAAGGCAGTGTAGTACTGTACTACCATGTACTGTAGTACCATCTCTATTCTACTCTCCAGTGCCCTAGAGGTTTAGGGAAACCTGTGGGATGGCCATCTCCCAGCATGCTGGTGAGAAGTGAAGCACAGGTCCCTTCTACTCTTGCATCCCCCAAACCTATCTTAGGACATTCTCCCTCACCTTGGATTTATATCCTAGTGCTGCGAGGTGTTAGAATGCTGGACTCCGCATCATGAATGCTCACCAGCACTCAACTCTGTCTTTTCTGCTCTGACTCTTGTTTTCCCTCCTCTTCCTCAGTTAGAAGCTCTTTATCTAGTTATGAGAGAAAGAGAGGGAGAGAGGGGCACGTGTAGGAGTCGGTGTATGTATTGGACTGGCTTCAGATGAGGTAGGGAGAACAGGTCTTGCCCGAAAAACAATTGTTCTAAATTTCCCCTACCTTTTAGAGTGTGACTTTGAAACTGAAAGCCAGAAATTTGAAGTCTCCTTTTTCTAGTATCACAATTTTCACTTGGGGCAATAGAGACCTCCTGGGAGAGGGTTTTTGGGTAAAAGTTAATGACTTGGGAGACACATGGTTTAACATTGTACATCATCTGCCACTTTTTTTACCCTCTTTATGAAAGCAGATGGTGGAGAAAGTTTGCCTGCACTAAATACCTATGTGACAGGCACTGAAGCATGTACTTCAACCAGAGTGACCCTCAGAATTAAATATGATTCCCCCATTTTGCTGATGAGAGGCACTTGCTGAAGTAGAATTGCAGCCCAGGTGTGATTCCAAATCCATGCCCTATTCCCTTGAATCTAGAAATTTCTAATTTTTAAGCAGTAGACCTCATTTATTTTCCAAACAAAATCCTACACAGAAAACTACATTACAAGACAGATTTTAAGCAGAAGGAAGCTTACTATTCTCCTGGTTCAGAGTATGCTCTCGTTGGTTCCTTCAGATCGTCCCTCAAGTACAGTCTGTCCATGGTGGGAATAAGAAGAGAGAGGGATTTCCTTTTCCTTATTTCTAGCCCCATCTGAATGGCCATTCTCCTCCAGGCCTAAGCAATTATATGACACTTTGCTAGGGGGGAAAGCCAGATCCTATGTGAGCATTGTCCTCATTGGGAAGTTGGTTGGGAAATTGATGACTGTGGTGAAGTGAAGTCCTCACCATTTCCGGTGGGAAGGATGGCTGGCAAAGCTCTGAATTATGGCATTGTGTAGGGTCCCCCAGAGTGCAGAGAAGGGGCTCTGACTCACCTTGCAAAGAGATCCCAGGTATTGGCATATGGTTTGTCACTGTGGGCTCCATTCCTTCCCACCTGAGCTCTCCCAGATGTTCCCCGTCAGCCTGGGAATATGCCCTCTTTCCCCCGCCCCGTCTCTCCATTCTCCTCTCCCTCAGTGTGGGTACCTATTTATGCCACTCTGCTCTTTTACTACCTCCGCAGCTCAGACTTTTGAATTCAAAAGCCAAGAAGAGACTCTCTTCTTAAATGTTTTCAACTAGCACCTTTCTTCCCTGAGTGAAGAGTTCAGAATGTCTGTCTCTTGTATGAGGATTGGGGGGTGGGAAGAGCCAAAAAGAGAAGGAAAGCCCATGGGTAGGAGCAGGGAGGGGGCAGTGGTTAATATTTCTGAAACATCACCATGCTGGAGCTAGACCCACAGCACACCGGCTCAGTTTCCTCCTCTTTCTTCCTACATCCTCTTGTGGCCCTTAAGGCCTTTATGAAAGACACGGTGAAAATCTGGGCACAAAACACTGCCCAGAACCACGAAGATTTTACTTAAAATAAGATTTTGCCTTTCTGAAAGACCTTGTAAAGTAACCAGTGCAGGCAAAATTCAGCTTCTCATAATAAACTGGAAAAAAAAATGAGTCCTTTCAGTGAAAACACAAGTACAAGATGTACACTGGCACAAAGTCTAAAGTTCCCTGCCTGTCCCTGCCACCTTTATTATTCTGCGTTTACCCAAAATAAATCCCCTCCTTTCTGCTTCTAGTAGGAAGCAGAAGAATGTAGAATTCTTCCTAAACTAGGAAGAAAGTTTAGCTAAGAAAGCACACAACTCTGTCTGAAGTTAGGGGATAGACTATGTTGTTTGTACAGAGGAAGAGAGTTGCTTTGGAAAGTGCACATGCAGTGCCTAGACAGAAGAAAATGGTGGAGCCTCCCCAGGAGTAAGGCCAACCCCCTTCCAGTCAATGGGCGTAGAATAAGAAAGGACAGCCTTTCTTCCTACTTCCCTGGGAAGTCTACTTCCCACAAGTAGGGAAGGTAGAAGCCAGCACAAATATTCGATATTGTACTGTCAGACATTCCTCCCCTCCGCTGCCAAGACTGATGTTGAGAGAAATAGCCAGGAAACTCAAATCAAGAGTCTCAGACACAGCTGCCTTGGTCTCTAATGGTCCATGGTCCCCCTGGGGACACCTTAGCTACTTTGTCATGGTGTTCCCCACCCCCGCCCCCAGTCAATGTATTGGATTTTAAAATTTTGTGTCACTGTCCCTTCTGAGGTTCTAATAAAAAAAAACCTTTGATCCCCATATACTGCTTAGAGTTTTCAAGAGATGCTTGGAGTACCCAAATTTGGAACCCTAGCTTTAGAGTTTTAATTTAGAGTTTTAATTTTCTTTAAAGCTCTTTGGGAACAGAGACCTGAGATCAGAGAAAATGGGCCTGGTGTGAATATTAAAAGTCTTACTTCCCCAGTGGGCGAGTGCAAGCTCTGTCCTGTCCAGATCTAGGTCCATTCACCTGATAAGTCATTTTGCATTCTTTAATCCTGAGATCAAATGCCTGCTCTCTCCCCCTCAGATGGAAGTGGTTACTGCTGCCTGTGTTCTGCATATGTACTTTTGCATAACTACTGAGTATACAACACTTGCAGAGGCTACTTGCTCTCTCCAACATTCATTCTTCCCTTCTTCCTTTTACTACTAGATTCTCCAGTTTTTGTTATAAACATAGTTCCTACTTTTTAGACTACCGTTTCTTCTCCCTTGAAGCTAAAGTGGCCATGGTGACTATTTTCTAGCCAATAAGACCAGAATAGAAGTGATATATGTAATTTTCAGAACCTGTTCTTAAAAAGGACACTGATTCCTCTTCCCTTTCTTATTGAATCTGCTTCCCAAAGGCTGGAATAAGATCATGGTGCTGGTCAGCTGACCTTAAATACACAGACAAGAGCAATATCCCAGGAAATGAAAGAGTAGGCTGGGTACCTAGTTGAATAAACCCATGGAGCTGCCTCACTGCTGTGGATCACCTTCTATGAGAGAGCAGTAAGTCTGCATCTTTGTTAGAGACACTATGTTTCCAAGTCCCCTTGTTTCAGCAGAATAGCCCAACTGGTACATACAAAAACAAACAAAAGTCCTATAAAAAATTCCAAAGTCTCCTGAGACTGATAAAGAAAAGCATAAAAGTTTGCACATCCATAAGCAAAAGTAGGCAGTACTTATCTATTTTCTTGGAAAGTATCTGGAAGTGACAGTGTAGCTTAAAAAATTTAGTGCGGTCTCATATAAACTGCCAACAGACAGACCCCTTGCTCCTTCTTTTCCAGGAACATCTGCCAATTCTATGTGGCAATTCCATGAACAATATCACTCAGGGTTACTTTTAATGTTGATTTTGCTTATGTTGATATTTAGCTTAGGAAATTATCAGACACCAAGGCTGTTCTTGGGGACTTAATTTGCACAGGTGCTGGGTTCTAAGAGGGCAACGAAGCATAAGAAGTAGAATTGAGGGCTCTTACCAGTTTTCCCAGTTGTCTGGATTGGGATACCAGTGTGGCAGTCAGCACCGCAGGCCCCTGGAAAGTGTTCTGCAGGCATTTAGGAGCTACCTTGCCGGGATATCTGTGCAGAGAGAGTCACAGGCCAGGGCCCAGGATGGTGTCACTTAATCTGGACTTTTCTCCAAAACACTACAAGGCACTGACCCCAGAGCTGTGAGCAGGAGCCTTCTGTGAACTGTCCGTTGGGAATGACCTGTCCTGGGGAAGGACCTGTCCCCAGGAAGGAACTGTCCTGGGGAAGGACCCCCAAAGCGCCGGGATCTGCCATCATTGCCAGCAGACAGACCACTTTCCACAAGGATCGGCACTCCGGTTCACGTTTTTATCAAAATTTGAGCATGTATTGACATCAAAACACTCTCTTTCTGGTAGAAATGAAAGAGTGAAAAACGGGCACTCAAAGACTCCATTTTTGTTGTATCCAAAGACAGAGACTAAGATCTTGTCAGGGCAAAAGAGCTCTGACATTTCAAACTCTGCCCAGAAAGAACTCATTGCATGACAATGACAGCAAGGTATGGGGCTGAAGACACAGGGTAAGGAGGAAAGGGAAATGAAAGAAGAGCCACAACAAGGAAAACGCTGTGCTCCTGGAAATGAAACTTTACGATGCTGGGACTCCCCCTTAGAGCACTGGGGACTGACTCAGCACACACTGATAAAATGCTAAAACAATTCATTTTGGACTAGAGCATGATTAGGGCTCCCTACAGTCATCCTCACCAACTTGACACCCTGGGGGGTTTTCCTCTTTTTTTTTTTTTCATAGTTCTTGGGGGTCCCCAGTCACTCCACTGAGCTGGCCTGGATTTCCCTCTTCCAGCAGAAGGCAGGTGCGCAAGACTGTTTCCCTTCTTATGGATAATATCTTACTGTTAATTAAAGAAGGTAAGTGACAATGGGAGGAGGGCACGTTCAAAGATTTCATAGAACATGTTTTGGAACTCTCTGAGTATTTTTTAAACATTAGATTTTGCCCAGGATATTCCTGTAGCAACATATACTGCTTATTATTACTATTGTTGTAGCTGCTGTTTCATTTTATTGTCCTTCAATGTCCAATCACAAGGTGAGTAACTTTTAAATCTTTCTCATTTGGGCCAAATTACTAAATGTTAACGGCTCTTTTATAAGCTTCATACAAAAGCTGACTCTGAGGAGTGCCTTTGCTCTTGAAACAGTTTGTTTCCCAAGGGTGCTGAAAGAGATAATGCATTGGTGCCTGACCCACGAAATTTATAATTTCTGTCAAGGATGGAAATGAAATTTCTGGTCCTAAGAGATGAGTTCAGAGAGTAAGGATTAGTAATAAGATTCTCAGCCTGAATTTGCCCAGGAAAATCTTTGTCCTTACAGATTGGGACAAAGAGACAAAACCTGGGGCTTCCTGGAGTGGATTTTTACCAAGAAAACAAACTACAAACAGCCAAGTAAAGGGTGCACCACATTCTTCCACCCCACTATTTGAGATTTGAGTAATCTCAAATCTGGCTAAAAGGTGAGTTTTCTGAGCTCTTCAGGACTCTACTTGTTATACACAAAGTTATAGACATTACTTATTACAGTAGGAAAATGAAAATCATTCTTGCTTTCTCTGTTTAATAAACAGTCTGAATGATCACACACACACACATACACACACAAAGGAAGAAAGGAAAGTTGTGACCAGTTGACACCAGGAGTCTTACAAGGTCACCGTGTTCTGCTTGTATATGAGAAACAATAAAATACCTTTCCTTTTCTATGATTTACCACATCATAGGAACTCATGAGACTAAAGGAAGACAACATAGAGGGAAAAGAGAAGGTAGTGATGAAAGGAAATGATGGGAGAAGAGAAGGGGGGATGTGTGCAGCAATCAGGCTGCAGCGTCCAAGGATCTGCTTTGTCCTCCGTCCACTGCTGGGATCCTGACTTTGCAGGTGGAGACTCAGATGCCCTGGGCATCTTTTCTGATCTGCTTTTCTTAGCTCTCCACTTCTCTCACAGAGTAATGACAAAGCAACATAGTGAATGTCTCTCAACTGGGGGAGTAGGTGAAGCAACTTCTTCCTAAGTTTCCAAAGGCCTTAAGCAAGACCTGGGTGAAGAAAGTAGGGAAGGCACCATTGCTCCCCCAGAATCTCTAGAAGGACTGGTGAGGCATCTCTTTTCTTTGAGCTCCCTGCACTATATCTAGGTTTCTCTCTAGGTCCTTCGGCATCTCCTGCCCCACCCAAAAAGAGTAAGTACACCAGTGGAAATCCCCTGAGCAAACTAGCACATGCTGTACCAAAATATTGTGTCTTGGCTTTGTTCTTTTACATCTTCACAACTAAAGGAAAGAGATACAATCAAAATGATAGTCCACTAAAATGATAAACAAGAGAATTTAAAGAGACACAACCCAATTACTCACCCATGGAGTGACAATCTGAGCAATTCATGAGACCTGTGTTGGTGGATAGATATAATTCGTGATTCCTTCTTTAACACTTATTTAGTTCATGGGAATTTATAATTATATCTTTCTCAAAAGGATATTCAGCTCCATGCAAAAACATACCAATTTTTATGAATCAGGTTCATGATTTTCTAACCAAGCTTTCAAGACAATTATTGGGCACAAATTATTATCTGACGCACAAAATTATCACTCTTTGAAATATGTTTCAAAATGCCAAAAGAAAACCTCAGCAGATGGAGGAGATGATTATGTGCATGCGGTTGGCTTCTTGTTCTGAAACATCCCTTGAGCTTGCAGTCCAGAATGTGATCTTATGAACAGGGTACCCCATCTCTGTCACTGGATCTGCCTCAACAGTGAAGACAGGCTTCCAGAGACTGTACAGGTGCCCCACTTCTTTTCTCATTTTATGAGATTGTCACAATCACTGCAATGATGACATAAGCGAACTCATGCAGCTTTCAAAGACTCTCTCTGTTTTACACTTTGGAGGTGTTGTTCAACTTTGCTAATGCAGCCATTTTTATAGCCCAATAGACCGATATCTACCCAATGTCTGTGAATCAAACGGAAGTTCACTACTCACTGTCCGCTCAGCATCTCAGTACTCATCACCTTGAAATTTCAGTCTTGTGGCTTTTTTCTAAAAGAGAGCTGAGGGGTGTTTTCTAGTTCCAAACCAGGTGATTAGCCAGTGGAAGACCTGAGCGGACCTCGGGGTTTTGGGAGTCATTGCAGGATTGCTATCAACCTGCACCTTCATTTGGATACTAATAGTTGTTTAAAGAAAAAGATACAACAATTACCAGGAAGTCAGTTAGACTTAACAAATATGACTACTTTAACCCAGGGGCCATGTTGGGAGCAGTTTTGATTGGCAGATGAGTTTAAGGAGAGTCTGAATTATCTTCGTCATTGGCCCAAGCTTTTGCCCCATACGCACGTATAGGCAGGTACCAATGTGGTTCGCAAATACTGTATGTTCCTGTAATGTTGTGTGGCAATCACTTTTCACAAATATAATCCTATTAAAACCACACTGATGGGCACCTGGGTGGCTCAGTTGGTTGGGCGACTGCCTTCGGCTCAGGTCATGCTCCTGGAGTCCCGGGATCCAGTCCCACATCGGGCTCCCTCTCACCCTCCCCACTCTCATGCTCTGGCTCTCTCTCATTCTCGCTGTCTCACATAAGTAAATAAAATCTTTAAAAAAAAAAAAAATTTTTGTTTTTTGTGGGTTAAAAAAAAAAAAAAAAAAACCCACACTGAGAAAATAACTGTGTTACCCAATAAACAAGGGAACAAGGGATCAACAGCTTTTATTTTTTTCTGTGAAGGACCAGAGAGTGAAGATTTTACATTTTGTGTGCCATACGGTTTCTGCCTCAGGTCCTCAACTCTGCTGTTGTAGCACAACAGTAACTGTGTTCCAATAAAACCTTATTTGCAAGAACAGGTGGTGGGCCAAATTCCGCCCCTTGGTCGTAGTTAGCCAACTCCTAAACTAAATAAATAATTCTTGAATGCCTACTTTGATGAGCAAGGTATAAGTAAGTATTAGGGATACACAGAAAACCAAACAAAATTGCTGTTCTTGTGAAACTCTCTAGTGTGTATGTTCAGAGATTAGAGGTGAACTATTTAAAATAACCTGCAATACATTACTTCATGAAGTGCAGAATCTTTCCTTAAAGAGAAACGCACCCCAGACAATCAACTGATTAGCTTTCTAAGTTTAGTTTTGTCTTGTGATTTTTTTTTTTTTAACTGAAACTTGTTCACATTCTAGTCTCAGGTAGTTTGGGGCTAGATTTGAATGTACTACCTTACTCTGGAATAAGTGGAGTAAGTTTGGGGGCTGTCAGGAATGCCAAAGAGGTACAATAATTCAAATGTTCTTCTATCCCTTCATTTCCTCTACCTCTGCTTACAACAGCAATACTTTTACTCAGACTTCCTGTTTCTGGCACTTGCCTTCTTTTTTGCTGTGTTTATACTTCCCCCTGTCTGTGGTTAAATAAGTATAAAATGCTAAAGCTGTAGATTTGTCTCTGGCTCTCTTGCGCTGGTGCTCACTCTCTCTCATTCATTCCTACGCATAGGCTCACACACCTCCCCTCTCCTTTCTTTCTCTCTCTCAGAATGACGATTCTGGGTACAGCTTTTGGTATGGTTTTCTATTTACTTCAAGCCGTTTCTGGAGAAAGTGGCTATGCACAGAATGGTGAGTCATTTCTAACTTTTCTTTAGGATTTCAGATGATCTCAAGCATATGCTTCAGATTACTCAGATCCCTAACAGACCTGATCTGGACACCGGGTTGGAATGGAGTTGGAGAACTTGCCACATGCTCAGTCATTTTGTAAGTTCCAACCACCAGGACAGGGCGTCTGGGGACAATACTACAGATGGTTCATAAAGTCTTAGAATTGTCAGAAAGGAATGCATTTGACTCTCTAAAGGTGAATCTTAAATGTCGGTCGATGCCTCTGCTCTCACAAAAAGAACACCCATATAGACAATATAGACACAATGGCTGTACTTATTGGAGAATCTCCAAGGCAGTTTTACCTTGTTAAAAAAATCAAGTTAAATTTGTTTTGCTTAGCTTTTTCGGAGGTTCCAAAAGCATGAATTTCATGATAAAATAATTTCGAAACAACAGCTTTGTCTGCTCTCACCAATGCCATATCTCTAGCACCTAAAAGATTGTCTAGAACTGAATTCAGTATTTGAATTGAGTATTTGAAAATTTCTTCAAAATACTTTAGTTTTGATAGATTTATGTGAGATTCTTAGGCAATAACTGAACAGCGAAAGATCTGAATGAGTTGTCTCATTAAAATACATTTAATTTTCTCCATATGGACAAATTTATCATCATATAATAACTCTCTTTGGGATCCTTGAAATACTTAGCACCTAGAAGCCGATGCTGCCTACTTAGTAAATAAGTTGTAATTACAACAAAACTGAGACAAAGGCAAAACAGCCGCAACAGGAGCCATCTGGGAATTTGGACCACCCATTTGTTCCTGGTAATTAAGCCCTTTTACTTTAAGAGTTAAAAAGGATTTTCTTATCAAGGTTATCAAACACATCAGCTCAATGATTAAGCTTAGATATGTTAAGCCATGTATTTACTAAGATTGGAAATCCCTAGAATATTTTCACTAACGGAATTGTCAGAGTGCTGACATTTTTCACAGCGTGACCATGTATGAATCACTTTGTGGGGATGGTTATTATTCGAAAGTGTTGCCTTATGTTTACACAGATAGCTGGTTGGCAAGTAACACCTAATTCTTACTCTTCAGAGTATAAGCTATTCCCTCTATTTCTCCCTGGTGGCCATACTTTTTTTCCCCAAAGAAATAAAAATTCTAACTGAAAGCTGAGTTTTCACTTCAACTTCTTAAATTTCAGATTGATTTAGGAGATCTAACCAATCATCCACACTGATCTCGCCAAAATACTTTTCAGTTTGGGGTGTATAATAATCAGCTGTTATTTGTTGAAAGATTAGTTCTTTGATAACCACAAGGATGAGCAAGAGAAGAAAGGGATTTTTTTTTTAAATCCAAGCCATTCATACTTTTAATCAACTAATTCTTTTCAATAGGAAGATTTTTAAGCCACACGGCCTTGTCTATCATACATATTCTAAAAATTAAATTTTTATAGAAAAATATGCTTACATAGTGAGCATTTAAAGAATAATAGGTTAACTCACTGTTCAAAAGTTCTATGTAATTTCAAAGCCATAGTAATAATATCTTTGACATAGAATTCTTTTTCAAAGGAGCCCCACAGTTTTCACGTATATTCCAGAATTAGAATTCTCATTTTACCTTTTCATTACTTATTGTTAAAAAAAAATAATAGTCATAGCTAACCCTTATTGGGTGCTTACTGTGTTCTAAGCTAAGTCTTTGCATATATTTTGTTCAATGATTCCTCAAAATAATGTGAGTTTCAATATTGAAACAATGAGTCATGGAGAGGTTGAGTAACCTGACAGGGACCACAGCTAAAAAGTAGACTAGCGAGAATTTAAACCCACATCTGTCCAGCTCTGGTGCTAGAGGTCTTAACCACTGTGTATATTACCCCTTACCTAAGAATTGTTCAGTTTAGATCAAGTGTAATATTCTCTTTGTAAAATGCCTTGCAATTTTGCAAGTTGTTGAAGGGAACTTTTCTTGGTTACAAAGCAACTTTATTGGCTAAGGAGCTGATGAACTGCTTCTCAAAACATAGCCACTTTAATTGTGCTTTGCATCTTGTGTGAAAATATACATCAGACTCACTCCACCAGATTGGATGGCTAAGGGCGGTGGGAGCGCTTTATTCTACTCGTGCTCAGCCTCTGCTAGACTGTGCTCTCTCTGGCTTATATTGTATGTTGAAGAATTTTGGAGACAAAGCTGACCCACAGTAGTCTGAATCCAAATAGTAATGTGGGTTCTGTTGTATAGGATTGGTGGAAGATTCAAAGAAGAGAAAATGTTGAGACAGAGTGAGGACTGCTAAGTAAGGGCAGGCTAAAGCCACCTAGAACCATTCCACTGAGAAAAGAGCCAGTTCTTCGGAGACAAAACCTTAGTCCTATAAGATTAGGAATGAACATGCTTTAAAATATGAGCCCTAAATGGTGGGTTTGCCCTCATTATTTAAAACTGTCATCAGGAGGAGGGCTATACCCTGCTGAAATTACATAAGAAGTCTTTGCTAGTGGCAGAATTGTGAACCTAGTGGGTTCTAGGAATGGTCAGAAAGAGCAGTGCCCACAGCTCTTATCTAGATCTAGCTTTTCAAGATTTGTGGCTTTGACTGAACCAAACTGTCACCCAGCTAGTCTGCTCACAACAAACTTTACTAACTTTCCCACAGACCTACTTAGTTATTTAAGTAAAGAAGATTTTGTTTCTACATTTCATTGACTTCAGGACACTCAACTGGGGTTAATTTTAATACATTCTATATCTTATTTAAAACCCTAGGTGCTTCTAATTTCTAGTATTGATGGGTCAAGGTAATTTCTAGTATTGATGGACCTGGAAGCCATCACAGGCTAACACTTGACCACTCTGAGAATGGCTTCAGTTACGCTGGATTTTCTCAGGTCCCAGTCCAAGTATATTTGCTGACAATTTTTTTTCTATTAAATATTGTGAAATATATATACAAAATATCTATTTAATCTTAGGGGCCTCAACCGAGTTTAAGAAATTGAATACTAGCGGCGCCTGGGTGGCTCAGTCATTAAGCGTCTGCCTTTGGCTCAGGTCATGATCCCAGGGTCCTGGGATTGAGCCCCGCATTGGGCTCCCTGCTCCGCAGGAAGTCAGCTTCTCCCGCTCCCACTCCCCCTGCTTGTGTTCCCTCTCTCTCTGTCTCTCTCTGTCAAATAAATAAATAAAATCTTTAAAAAAAGAAAGAAAGAAATTGAATACTATCTGTGACAGATTGTACTTCCCAAAAGAGGCTGAAAAAAAAATCCGATTCTCTACATTCTTTGAGAATTCTGATGTCTTTAAGATACAATTTCTATAGATGAAGGATCTATACATGTAGAAGCAGTACCTATAGGATTCCTGTAGGATTCATGCAAAGGTCCCCTAGATCTGAGTCCTGGCAGGTCTAATTTTTTCTAACCACATTTGCCTTAGTAGCTTAAGACAAATTGCTTTAAATAAATATTCACACAATGGAGATAATCAATTGTACTTTTAGTTGGGGTGGCTATTTCGGCAAGAAAAAGCTATCCCTTAAAAAGGGAACTTCTGACTGTAAGATAGTTCTCATCTTCCTTCATTCAAAAAAGAAATACTTGGGAGGAAATAAATAAAGATCAGTGATAAAGTCAAAGGTTAGATTAGGTAGCTTTTGAATAATGGAGATAAGGTATCTCTTACTTGAAATATACCAATTAACAGAAGACATTAACAGTGTGAAAAAGAAAGAGTGTATTTAGTATTTTATTCTAGATCTCTAATGCACTAACCCAATGGCAGAAATATTTAGAAATATTTGGAAGTTATTTATTAATTGTGATGATTTTTTTTTCCTGTTAGAAAAATCTGCGCTCATTAGATATTGATTTGGTTTGGGTTTGGGGTCTTTTCAGTTTGGGTTTTGCTATTGGTTTTTCTGTCTTTTCCCTTGGGCTTTTCTTCTTTAGATAAACCTATAATCACTCTTTCACGTCTGCCCCAAAAGGCTGCTATTTCATTAATGTCACTCCAGATTTCAAAAGGATGCACTCATTTGCTTCATTAACAGCTGCAGGTTTGTTTTTCCCCAGGAGAGTTTGAAGATGCTGAGCTGGATGACTATTCATTCTCTTGCTACAGTCAGTTGGAAGTGGATGGAACCCAGCACTTGCTGACTTGTGCTTTTGATGACCCGGATGTCAACAGCACCAATCTGGAATTTGAAATATGGTGAGGAATAGTGGCTCCTATGGGTGCCTAGAAATCCTGCCTCTCCTTTCATGTGCTGCTCAGCAAAGGAGAGAGTATGAGGCCTAATTCTCAAGTACTAAAATCAAATAGATTCCAAAATTTCCTGAAACTCCTTGTTCTTCACCAAAAGATTCCAGCAGAGATACTCTCATGGGTCCATCTGCAGGCCTTACTGCTACAGCAAGCTGATGGTATGGAACTTGGAGACCTCACAACCCTTCTGCCTTCATGGCAGAATTTAAGTCTTGCTTTCCTAGGACACACCTTCCCCAGATTTCTTTGTCCAACATGAGACAATCTAGTGCCTTGTCGCACTCTGGAGCACAGTTGCCTGGTTTCTAATCCCAATACTTCACAGACTTGGCTTTTTAACCTAAAGCAAGTTATGTAACTCATTTATGCCTTAGTTTCTTCACCTGTTAAATGAAATGTACTTACACATAGGGAGGGTTAAATGATTAAATAATTTAATACTTTAATTAGAAGACACATCCAGTATATAATAAGTAATGGGAAAGAAGCATTAAAATAACAAAATCTATGAATACAGACCTAACTTCCACCCTCTTGACACAGTTTGACTTCACATGATACCCTCAGTATCAATTTTCCAAAAATCTGCAGGAATAACCCAGCTCTTGGTTTCATGAGGCCTCAGAGAAAAGGCAAAGGAAAAGAGAAAGTCTCTCTCTGGTTTGAAAGTTTGGTGAAGAGTTCAGAGAGCTTTCTTCTACCTCCACAATCCATGTCTTGTTGCTGAGGGTTACTGTCTCTGATGACTTGAAAAAAATACTCCAACGTGAAATTCTAACTTAGGGCTATCTCCAAATTCATATCAGATGACCTAATTAGTTTCCTACTAAGAAAAGTGAGTCGAGATCCACCAGTTGTAAAAGAGGGCTTCTTAAACTCAGTAGACCCTGGGCCAAGCCCCTCTAATACCTAGTCTAGACAAGACCTATATTGCATGCGTTACGTTAAATTATAGAAGCTTTCCTGAATGTGCTTATGCAGTCATTGGAGAAAGATGGTCTTGGACTTGAATTCCATAGTGCATTCTCATTCTGCCTCTGTCAGTTCACTTCTCTAACACGCTTTCCAGAAATAAAATGTCGGGAGAACAGGAACCTATGATGTCCAAAATCTATACTGCAACTAGACTACACCAACACAGCCAAACAGCTCATTCAAACCATGCACTCATTTTTAGGGACAGAGCCCTCTCCAACAGAGGTTTGACTTTGGGTTTCCACCCAGCTATTTAGTGGACTGCAGTGCTCATGTAGTTTCTCCTTGGGAGGCTGAGATGACCTTTCTGGCCACTTTCGCTCACACCACTTCCTTGCCCACTTGAACAAACTTGCCCACTTCCTTTTGCAAATCTCTTGATTTTTCCTGTCATATTGTAATCTATCTGCAACTTCCGTTGGGGATTTTCAATTGGATTTAGATATTTCAGTTGGAAAGGGATTGTCTTAAAACATGTTTTGCAGTGTGAAACAATAAATATGAGGAGGTTTAGGTGCTCCTGGAGAGCAGCTGTTTTTGTGAAGGTATACCTCAAGGGGGATTTTCATGCAAATCCTAGGCCCAACGGGGACATTGTTTCTCAAATCAAAGTTACCTACTGTGCTACATTTGCTGGCTAGGCTAGGTTGCTTTTGGCTAGGTTGCTTTTCCAATGAAACTAGCTTTATTGGAACTCTCTGTTCCTTTAACATGTTTATAAAGAAGAAATTGGAAATGACTGAAAAATGTGCTTTCTGATGAAGTCTTTACACAGGTCAGATTGTTGATAGAAACCAGGTGCTATTTCCCAGCTTACTAGGGGCATTTATTTTCCTAGATGAGTTTACCACCTGTCTGATCTAGCCACCCTTCTCCCAGGGTTAGAAACCAAATTACTTAGTGTTCAATGAGAGGATCCATCTCTCAGGAATGGATTTGGATTAGCCAAAATCGCAGAATTAGATTACCGGCATGCCAACTGATGATTTCACATTGGTAGATACAAGTACTATAGTTACCAGATATTCATACTGGGCTCAGGACCTATGCGACTTGGTCTTGGGGAGAAGAGAAACAGAGCAGGCCAGTAGGGTGCATATCAGTATAAATCCACTCTTACTGGGGGATCTGAAAATTTTTATTCCCAGAACATTAACCAGCTCTCAGGTACCTGGAATGACAAAACAGGCACTGAAAATAGGCACCTACGTTAGACTCCCAGTAGCAACACTTAAGGAACTCTATGATCAAGAAGTTACTTAAACTCTCCAATCAAAACAACTACCTGGCATTGGGGTATTTGGTATATGGTCAGTACCTGTAAATGGTACTTAATTCTCAAGGTAGACTAATTTTCATTAAAAAATGTGATCAAAACTTTGTTCTAAATACAAAGCAAAACAAAGGAAGTTTGTTTGTTGATTTTAAGACGAGAGTTATTTGGTTCAGATCTCAAAGTGCTTATTAATTTTTTAGGATTAGCTGCAAGCACTTAAACATCTAGGTTATCTCTTTAAAAATCAGATTTGATAATAGCGGGCCGATACAGCAAAAATACCTGAATAGAAGTCCAGCTGCACCTGTGGGTGGACAATTAAATCTCAGACCTGAAGTTAGGCCCACTTTCATAGACACCATAGGCACTTGAATTGGGAACCCTGCCTTTTAGATGTTTGTGTAATTTCCAGAGTCAGCTCTCAGAAGGCAACTGATTTCCTTTGTTCCCACATTCTTGGGGGTACCACAGTCACTCCCATGTGCCACCTACAGATATCACTTCACATATGTCATTCTTGGTTTCATCATTTACCACCCTTGTCACAGGCACACTTCCAAATCTACCTCATGTTCTAGAATTACTAGCAATATCTGTCAGGTGATTAATTTAGTCCTTCTCCAGTAAACTATACTAACTTCAAAAGCTGTTCGACATTTTTGAGATAGATTCTGTCTTTTGAGGCCAAATGAGTAATAAAAGCTACAGTTTGTTTTTGTTTCTGTTTTTAATATTTCCATATAGATACCTGTCTGTCCCATCAGGAGAAATGCATTTATCAAGCTAAACCACAAATGATTGCAGGAGATTTAGGAAGCTAGAGATAGGGTAGAGAAGCAGGCACTATAGTCTCCTCAGCAGTCTCTCCCTGTTTTCAGAACAAGAGGGTTTGTGTGAATGGCTTAGGGTTGATGTCCCCTGGGAAGGTCCTACAGGCCCAAATTTGTTAGCCTATAGGACCACTTGCGGTCAAAAGTACATTAAATGAAAAAAAAAGTTCATTAAAAAACTAAAACAGAAAATAGAAGTAAAGCCAGCAAATCACTGAAGTAGTAATTTGTGAAAGTTTATTGTGCATGTACCAAAAAGTTTGCAAACCAGGAGTGCTTAAACTAAAATATGGAATGAGGCTTAGAGATATATTGTTATAAAGCAGCTTATGTCGTGTAAAGGCGATGAGTGTTCATTCTTTACCGTGTTTGGCTATAATATTAGAATTTTCTTAACTGAAAGGAAATTGGTTAGTGGTTACCTCCTATCAGTTTTGGCAAACGATTTAAGTTTTGCTTATGATTTTCAGACATAAGCAAGAAGTCACCCAGGTTAAGTTAATCTTGCTTGTCTTGCAAAGTGAGCTAAAACATTTGCGTATATAACTATCTGATTTCGTCTGCCCAGGGATTTTCAAGTGTGGTCTCTGTGTTTAATTTTAACATTGGATACTTGCAGTGCTTTTTTTTCCTCCCCCCAAAATACCCTAAAATGGCTCTGTCCAATAGAAATACAGTGCAATCCACAAATGTGTGAGCCATATATGTAATTCTAAATTTTCTAGTAACCACATTTAAAAAAAGAAAAAATAAATAGGTGAAATTAATTTAATTTAAATTAACATATTTAATATAACATATTTAATTTAATAATATATTTCATTTAACCTAATATATCCAAAATATTATCATTTCAGCACATAACAATATAAACAAAAATATTAATGAGATATTTTACATTCTTTTTTGCATGCTAAATCTTCAAAATCTGTTGTATATTTCATAGTTAGAGCACATCACAGTTTAGCCATATTTCAAGTGTTCAATAACCACATACTGGGTAATGGCTATCGTGTTGGACGGTGTAGTTCTAGAATATTTCTAATCTTAGCAATACATATTTAAGCAACCAAGTAAATTGTTTTAACTTAGTTAAGTTAATTGAAATGAATCGGATTGACTTGAGTTGAATACTCATGGGGCAGACACTAAGTTTCCTCCAATCTTCTGAGGCCAGGGTCATTGGTACAAAGCGAGGTTGTCTACCATAGGCCACTGGGTTTTCTTAGCTCCTGGCATGGCTTCCCCTCCATATAGGGTGGCTCCTGGAGTTCAGACCCTTAAAAGGATGCCCAGGCTCACAAGCCAACCTTATGGTGATCCTTTATATTTCATTGCTTATTAATCTCATTCTCCAAAAAGTGGGAATGAACCAAGAATACTATTTTAGGTTCTTCTTAAACTTCCAATAATACCAAGGACTTGCTACCTGTTAAGGATTTATAAATGACTATTCCACCATGCTTTACTTACAAATATATTCTAAACTCAATGACTGAACTAAAAGTCGTTATCTTTCTAATTTCTCTACATCATATGTCTTACCTAAAATTCAGAAATAGGATACTGCTCCAATTCTCCCCTTCTATCCTTATTCATCCAATTATGACATGTTGCCATCTTCAGAACTTTCCATGTGACACTCGTCCCAAGTTTGTCCTCTTGTATCCACGTGGCCTAACTTAAAAATTTGCTTTTAATATTTACTCTACTCCGAGGGGGAAAACTTCAATGAGGGACACACTCTCTAGAAACTCCAATACACACACACACACACACACTTAAAGCCAAAACAACTGCATACCCTAAAATATAACAGTTAACAAAAAAACTATAACTGAGGTTGGGACAAATTTAAGGAAGGTCCCACAAATAGTAAATATAGTTAAACAATTAATAAACTTAAAATTTCTTTACCCATCTCTATCTTTGTCTGAATGTAGGAGAGTAACTGGTCACTCAAAGACCATAGCAGCCCAGAGCTGGGAGATTCTGCCCCTAAAGCTGAGGCATCCTCCTCAGATTTTAACCTCATGCCCACCTCACCTCAAGCCACAAACATGTTCTTTCTGCTGAGTCCAGGAACAATCCCAGAAAGGGCTCACTTGAGCACATGCCAAGAAAAGTATACCCACATCCAGTTTACCAAAGAAAACCAACATATTTGAGATTGTAGGTAGTAAAGGACCTTTTTAGAATATATTCCCTATGATCTTTTTAAAAATATCTGGTTAATGAGAAGAATTCTTTCCATGTAAACAAACCTGTACAAAACCTTTATTTTTCTGCCACAATTCCCACTTCAAATTCGAGCCAACTATACCACTTTTCAGAGCTATTTGGCTAGAGAAGCATGTAGGAAAACAAATAGGTAATCATGTTTATCACAGGAGAGGGAAATTAAATTGAGGATTGAGGAAGGAAGAGAAATGACTACTTTTATTTTTATTCTTCATTGTTTAATTATTTTTTACAATGAGAATACATATTTTGCTTCCTTCTTTAATACAGAACATTTCTTTCACCCTAGAAGGATGCCTCCAGTCCCCTTCCAGCCACTCATCCCCTGTGAGCAATCCATCACCCCTTGGTGTTGCCAGTTTCCAATAGTTCTTATAAATGGAATAACACACTGTTTACTCTTTTCTATATGAATTCTCTCACACAACAAAATGTTTTTAAGAATTATCCATGTTGATGTGTGTCTCAGAACTCGTCTTTTCAACTGCTGACTATTAATTCCACTGAATGAATATATCACAAGCTTTGAATCCTTTCTCCTCTTGATGGACACTGGAGTTTTTTCAAATTTGAGACTATTATTTTTTTAAGTTGCTATTAGATTTTTTTTTTTTACAGATCTGTTTGTTGATACACACTTTCATTTCTCTGCAGTAAAAACCTCAGAGTGGAATTGATGAATCATAGGGTAGGTGTGTGTTTAGCTTTATAAGAAACATCCCAGAAGTTTTCCAAAGTGGTTATACCATTCTACTCTCCAACCAACAAAGTGTGAGAGCTACACATCATCTCTGACCTTTGGCTTTGAAATAGTATCTTGTGATTTTCTCAAATAACAAATAATGTTGACCATCTTTTTGAGTAGTTGCTGGCCATTTGTATGTCTTCTTGTGGCAGGTGTCTGGTAAAGCCTTTTGTCTTTTTTACGGAGTTATTTATCCTTTCATTGTTGATGGGTATGAATTCTTTATATGTTCTGGATACAATTCCTTTGTCAGATATATGCATTGCAACTATTTCTGCCAGTGTGTAGCTTGCCATTTCATTTTCTTATTGGTGTATTTTAATGAGGAAGAAGTTTTCATTTTGATCAAAGTCCAATATGTCTTTTTTTCTCTATTGTGTTTAATTTTTGCTTGTGTTATTACTATTTTTGTCTACTCCCAAAGTCAGAAAGATATTTTCCTATGTTTTCTCCTGGATATTTTATAGTTTGAGCCTTTACATTTAGGTCTATAATTCATATCTAATTAATTTTTCATAGGATTAAGTTTCATATCTTCCACATATTTATTCAGTTGTTCCAGGACAGTTTGCTGAAAATATTTTCTATTTCCCATCAAATTGATAAGGCACTTGTATTGAAAATCAGTTAAGCTTCTATGTGCAAGTCTATTTCTGAGTTCTATACTTTCTATTGATCAACTTATTTATTCTTTTTTTTTAAGATTTTATTTATTTATTTTTGAGAGAGACAGAGAGAGCATGCACATGAGCAGGGGGGAGGGGCAGAGGGAGAGAGACAAGCAAACTCCCAGCTGAGCAGGGAGCCCAATTCTGGGCTCAATCCCAGGTTCCTGGGATCATGACTGAGCAGAAGGCAGACACTAAACCAACTGAGCCATCCAGGTGCCCCAATTTATCTATTCTTATGCCAGTGTTAAAATGGCCCCATTTTCATAGCTCTGTAGTAAATTTGAAATCAGCTGCTCTGACTGTTCCATATTTGCTCTACTTTTTCAATGTTGGTTTGACTATTCTGAGTTATTTGTATTTCCACATAAATTTTAGAATCAGCTTGTTATTTTTCTTTTAAATCCTGCTGAGATTTTGATTAATGTTATATACGCCACATTGGGGGAGTTTGCTATCTTCTCACTACTAAATTTGCTAAACATGAATGTGCCTCTCCATTTATTTAGATCTCCTTTAATAGCTCTGAGGAATGTTTTATAATGTCCATTGCAAAGGCCTTGAACATTCTTCATTAATTTTATCCCTAAGCATTTTATGTTTATTGTTATCATAAATGGAGCTGTTGTTTTTGAAATTTATTTTCTAATAGTTTGACACTAGCCTATAGAAATATAATTGTCTTTTATATTCTGACCTTGAAGAATTCACCCTACTAGTTCCTGTAATTGTGTTGGAGTATCTATATAATGTTGTCTGCAAAGAAAGGCTTTTTTTCTTCCTTTCCAAATTGGGTGTCTTTTTGTTTGTTTGTTCCTCTTGCCTTATGCACTGGCTAGAACCTCCAGTACTCTGATAAATAAAAATGGTGAAAGTGGATATTCCCATTTTGTCCTTATCAAAGTGGAAAAATGTTCACAATTTGACCATTAAATATGATTTTAACTGTAGACTGTAAATTTCCTTTATCATATTGAGGTAGTCTTCTGTTAATTGTCTGCTGAGAGTTTTTATCATAAGTGGATGTTGAATTTTGTCATATGTCTACCTGCATTACCTGAGATAATCAGATTATTTATGCCTTTTATCCTGATAATATGGTGAATCGTATTATTCATCTTTGATTGCTGAACCTACCTTGATTTGCTGGGATTTGTCCTACTTTCTCATAGTAGTAAATCAATGTGTTAATATTTTCTTGAGGAAATTTCAATATACATTCTAGGGAGACATTTATCTATCAATTTCTTTTCTGTAATATTTTTGCCAGCTCTTGATACCAGGGTTGAGCTAACTTCATAAAATAAGTTGGATAAGGTCTATTTCTATTCTATTTTCTGGAGTAATTTGTGTAGAATTGGCACTATTTCTTATATATTTGATAGAATTCACCAGCATAGAACTATCTGGCATAGAATTTTCTTAGTAGAGAAGTTTGTTGATAATAAATGTAATTCCTCTGAAAGAAATAGAGCTATTGAGATATTCAATTTCTTCCTTATTTGTACTTTTAGGCAATATCTTTTTCTTAGTGATTGCTCTAACAGTTTTAATATTCAACCTTATCATAGTTTACTTAGAGTTAATATTGTACTATTTCATATATAAAATATAAGAAACTTGCAACAATACAATAATATAGTTCCACTTACCACATCCTATTCTATGCACTATTGTTATATATTTTTACATCTACCATACATTATAAATGCCACAATAATGTTATAATATTTATTTTAAGCAATCATTTATCTTTAAATAATTTAAGAGAAAAAAATATATATTGTCTTTTACACTTACCCAAGTATAGCCTTTCTGGTATACCTAGTTGCCTCCTATAGATCTGCAATTCCATATAGTATTATTGCCCTCTGGTCTAAAGAAGTTAAAACAAATTATCTCAATTTTTATTTATCTGGAAATATCTTCACTTGGCCTTCATTATTAAAGAATATTTTGTGCATGTAAGAATTCAAGGTGGACATATTTTTTTTCTCTCTTTCAGAGTTTTAAAGATATTATTCCAGGGTCTTTGGTTCCTGTAGTTTCTGATCAGAAATGATATTTTTCTCTAGATACTTCAAAATTTTCTATTTGTCTTTGTTTTTCAGCCATTTGACTGTGATGTGCCTAGGTATGGTTTTCTTCAGATTGATCCTGCTTGGATTTGCTGAGTTTCTTAAACCTAAAAATAGACATTTTTGTTACATTTGGGAAATTTGGAGCCATTATTTTTTATCTATTTTTTTTTATCCAAGTACTTTATCTTTTCTTGTTCTGGAATTCTAATTACATATTTATTTATCCTCTTGATATCATCCTACACATCACTGAGGATTTCTGTTATTTTAGACTGAAAACTTGCTATTGCTCTATTTTCAAGTTCACTGACCCTTTCCTCTGCCATCTTCAATCTGCCATTAAGCCCATCCAATGCTCTCAGTGCATTTTTACAAATTTTAGATTTACTTGTCAGTTACAGTATTTTCATCTGTTTCCCTTTTACAGTTTCCACTTCTCCACTAACATTACACATCTATTCAATCATTATGACCATATTCTTTGTTTAGCCCTTGAACATATTTATAAAAGCTACTTGAAAATCCTTTTCTGCTAATTCTAACATCTGGTCACCTTAGGGTGCCTGCTTTACATTGACTGCTTTTTGTCTTGACTATGGGTCTCATTTTTTCTTTTTTAGTCATTTGTAGTAGCTTTTGAATGTAGGCAGGCACTATTGGTAATAGGTTTTCTGGATTCTGTTAACTTCCTCTTCTGAATGTTAGTTTTAGCTCTGTTAGTTTGTTGACAGGACTGGATTAATCTTCAGATTCTCTTTTCTTTTGAGACAGTACCTAAAATCTCAGCTCAGTTCTTTCTAGAGCCATCTAGCTATTGTTAGCCCATGGTTTCCTTGGAGTCTCTTCCACACTTGACAATTAAAGGGACCTATAATGATATGAGCAGAGTTTATATGCAGATTTGGTGACTTACATCTCCATAGCGTCCTCATTTCTGGGCTTTTCCCCATTAAAAATATCCAGCCATGCAGGCAGTCCTCTTACTTCTAAAGACAAGAAAATTGTGGTTTCCCATTAGATTCTAGATGTCTATCACAGTGTGACCTGAGGAGTGCCATCAAACAAAGAAAAAGAAAAAAGCAGAAACAAAGATCTCATCCACCTTTTTTTAAAGGCGAAAGTTCCCTTTCATTTCTGCATATTTTTGGTTACTTTCTAAAGCTTTTAAATAGGATTTCAAAAAAAAATAGCTTGTCCAAGTTTTGTAATAATTAAATATTAGAGGACTAGTATGATATAAGTTGTTCTGTTATTCCTGGAACTCAAACTTATAATTTTTATTAAAAAAGTATAATGTGGAACTTTTTTTAAAAAGATTTTTTTTTTACTTATTTGAGAGAGAGAGAGAGAGAGTGCGCATGAGTGGAGGGAGGGGTTGAGGGAGAGGGACAAGCAGACTCCATGCTGAGCAGGGAGCTCAATCCCAGGACCCTGGGATCATGATCTAAGCCAAAGGCAGACGCTTAACCAATTGAGCCCCCCAGGTGCCCCAATGAGGAGTTTTGATGTGAGTTGTACGGTAGGTAACAAATTCTCTCCCTCATTTTCCTGAAATCTGATCTTAATTGGGAAGAGGAAGTGATAGAAGTAACAGAGTTCAATTCCTAGAGCATGGCTATTGTCTGTAAAGCTAGGGAATATGGGAAGAAGGTTGCTTTTAAAATCTGTTGATGAGGTAAAAGTGGAGCACAGTCAAAATTACCTTTGAAAATCCCTAAATTACCCATTAAGTGTGTATGGTTTTATGTATATAATCCTTTAGACTATTGTATCATTTCCTTTAACTTTTTTTGGTCAATGTTTCTTTACAGGTTTTATTTTCTCAATTTATTTCTGCAGGACATCAAAAAGAGCAATTACCTTCTCATCTAAACAAAGTATTTGTTTTTCAATGATTGATTCTTAAAAAATAGGAATTTTCCATCTTTTTCCTGAACATGCTTTGATGGTTTCAGATTCAGTTGCATCCTAATGCCTGAGTATATCATCACTTGGTCTGACGGTAGCAAGAAGCCACACTATTTAATTCTCTCTCTTTCTCTTTCATAAGCACCTACCCATCTGCATACCTGTGGACAGAGTTGAAGTCACACAACTAAAATGTACATTGTATTTCTATTGTATACAGAAACTCTTACTTGATTTAAGAAGGATTCCCTTTTTGTTCCTACAGTGGGGCCCTTTTGAATGTAAAATGCCTGACTTTTGATAAACTGCAAGAGATGTATTTCATTAAGACAAAGAAATTCTTACTCATTGGAGACAGCGAAATACACGTGAAGCTTGGAGGAAAGAACATAACTTCCAAGAAACTGAACATAGTCGAGATAGGTGAGAACCCGGGTACAGGGGTGCGATTGCTGTTTGGGGGCGTATGGACACGCTGGTTCTCGCCGGGCTTCATGTTAAAAGTAGACAAATCGTGAAAGCTGTATTCAATAAGGAATAGCAAATTCCCTAATGGAAGGAATTATTTAAAGAAATGCAAGTTGTGAAGTGAATGGCACTAATTCTTACTACAAGAGAATTCTGAGGGTCTTCAAACTCAGTATGAAGGATAGTGACTGCAGGGAGAGTTCATCTGTGTGAGGGCTCACTGGATCTGGGCCTCTGTCGCCCACCAGTGTATGTCCTCTCCTTCCTCATCTTACCTTCTTCTGAATTCCTTGCAGTCTTCTTCCCATGTACCTACCATATTCTGAGTGTGTTCTGTTAAATTATCAAGTTATTTTTAAAAGTAAATATGACTTCTGTATCAGAGTTCTCCAGAGGAAACAGAACCAATAGGAGATATAGATAGACAGATGATACATAGATAGATGATAGATAAATAGATAGATGATAGATAGATAGATAGATAGATGATAGATAGATAGATGATAGATGATAGATAAATAAATAGATGATAGATAAATAGATAGATGATAGATGATAGATAGATAGATAGATAGATAGATGATAGATGATAGATAGATGATAGATGATAGATAGATAGATGATAGATAGATAGATGATAAAGAGATGATAGATAGATGGTAGATAAATAGATAGATGATAGATAGATAGATGATAGATAAATAGATAGATGATAAATAGATGATAGATAGATAGATAGATAGATGATAGATAATAGATAGATGATAGATAGATGACAGATAGATGATAGATGATAGATAAATAAATAGATGATAGATAAATAGATAGATGATAGATGATAGATAGATAGATGATAAATAGATGATAGATAGATGGTAGATAGATAGATGATAGATGATAGATAGATGATAGATAAATAGATAGATGATAATGATAGATAAATAGATGATAGATGATAGATAGATAGATAGATGATAGATAGATAAATGATAGATAATAGATAGATGATAGATAGATGACAGATAGATGATAGATGATAGATAAATAGATGATAGATAGATAAATGATAGATAATAGATAGATGATAGATAGATGACAGATAGATGATAGATGATAGATAAATAGATAGATGATAATGATAGATAGATGATAATGATAGATAAATAGATGATAGATAGATAGATGATAGATGATAGATGATAGATAGATAGATGATAGATGATAGATAGATGATAGATGATAGATAGATAGATGATAGATAGATAGATGATAAATAGATGATAGATAGATGGTAGATAAATAGATGATAGATGATAGATAGATAGATGATAGATAAATAGATAGATGATAATGATAGATAGATGCTAATGATAGATAAATAGATGATAGATGATAGATGATAGATAGATAGATAAATGATAGATAATAGATAGATAGATGATAGATAGATGACAGATAGATGATAGATGATAGATAAATAGATGATAGATAGATAGATAAATGATAGATRATAGATAGATAGATGATAGATAGATGAYAGATGATAGATAAATAGATAGATGATAGATAAATAGATGATAGATAGATGATAGATAGATGACAGATAGATGATAGATGATAGATGATAGATAAATAGATAGATGACAGATAGATGATAGGTAAATAGATAGATAAATAGATAGATGATAGATAGATGATAGACGATAGATAAATAGATAGATGATAGATAAATAGATGATAGGTAGGTAGATAATATGTAGATAGAGATATAGATATGAAAGAGATTTATTTTAAGGAATTGCTCATATGATTGTTGGGGCTGGCAAGTCTGAAATCTATAGGGAAAGCCAGAATGCTAGGAACTCAGGTAAGATTGGATATTTCAGTCTTGAGTCCAAATCCCATAGGGTAAGGTCATGCTCTGGAACCTCAAGCAGGGTCTCTATATTGCAATCCTGAAGGAAAATTGCTTCTTTTCAGGAGATCTCAGTCTTTGTTTTATTTTTTTAAGTTTATTTATTTTTTTATTTAAGTAATCTCTACACATAACATGGGTCTTGAACTCATGACCCCAGGATCAAGAGTGGCATGCTCTTCTGAGTGAGCCAGCAAGGCACCCTCCGTCTTTGCTTTTAAAGCCTTCATCTGATTGCATGAGGAGCACCACATTATGGAGGGTAATCTGTTTTATTCAAAGTGTACTGAGTTCAATGTTAGTCGTCTTAAAAAAAATATGATACTTTTAGACTAGTGTTTGACCAGACAAGTGGGCACCACAGCCTAGCCAAGCTGACACATGAAATTACTATCACATCTTCCTAAGAGACTTGTTATTGAGAAGTGAGGCATAGCCAATCTAATTTGGCTTAGGATATTCATATTACAATTTGCCAAAAGATATATAATAATTATATTTCAAATAAAATTATAATCTGAATCGGTAAACTCAACTACATGTTTCCTTTGGCTCTATACAATATCCACATACATAATAATATGAATTAGTAAATCCATTCAATTACCTGGTTATAAGTCTATTAATTACAAATTCCCCATTTGGTTACCAGGCAAGTAAATCAAAGTAATCAGGAAGATTGGGAATATAAACACAGAAGTTTTTTTTTTCCCAGTACTTACAGATTATGACCCTGGGGTGAATAAAGTTCTTTTCAAAACCTCAGAGAGACTCTGGTGTAGGAGAATGTCTAAGCCAATTACAATGCATCAGTGCAATAGAATAATAACTACCCGCATTTATTCTACCTATGGGTATTTATGGGTGAAACAATATACACAGGGGGGAAATTGGCCAAAGTGATTGAAGCGATGCATTCTTTTGCTGGTTTTAAATACTATGACTCACTCTCTCTCCTTATTCTCAACCCCTTCTTCAGCACCCAAAAAGAAAATCAAAGGTAAGAGAGCAATACTCATTAGAGACAACAAGGAGGTGAGAAACTTTGAGTCTACCTTAGCTTTGCTTCACTAAATTGGTAAAAATAGAGAGTAAAAGCAGAAGTTCTACCTGTGAATAATTATCCTATAAAAAGGCAGAGATAGTGAAAAAGAGACTAGGCAGAGGGTTGTGCATGTTGTCCACATAGCAACATAGGCCACAACCTATGTGAGTACTGTCTAAGAAAGTGGTAACAACAACAAGGTAATTCTGAGTGTAGTACACAAGGAAACTGGGTTTTGTCACTTGTAGACTAGGCTGTTATGGATGGTTGGTTAGTGCACTGCACAAGAGCATGATATCTAAAGTTTACCACTGGAATTGCAAATATATATTCACTTTTCTGAGAACAGGTACCGAGTGCAGAGATTCTCAGTCTTCTGACAGATCCTGGCATTTTAGAAAGTGAGCATGTGAATACTCAGGACTCCAGGTGGCACCCTATCCATCTGAATTCTCAAATCATACCCAGTGCTCTCAGAGGCCCATTTTCTCTACCCCAGCAGAAACAAACCTAACAAGCCACATCTGAGGGTCTAAAGGAGAAAAGCAGGTGTGCTCACACCTGATAGCATGGGCCCCTGTGAACTTGGAGTTATGAGCCTTGTGGGGCTTTGGAAAGCACCCGTAAGCAAGCAGGATGAGAGTTAGTGGAGGCATGTCGCTCAGTAGTACCTTCTTCTGGTTCTTAAGGTGCTACTTTATTGGCAGAACTATCATTTAATTGAATTTAAACTGGAAGTCCCTGATTGAGCCCTAGACCAGAGTTCCCCTGCAACCACCTGGCCCTCACTTCTCCTTCTTTAGGTGTGGTCCCTCTGATAAGGCTAGAGGGGCAGCTTCCTCCCTTCCCATTTGCCTCGGTGGGATAAATCTGTGTTATTGTTCAGATTGTTTCCAGAATAAATTAACTTATAAAAGTTTTGCTTGAGGAATGAGCAACTTTTTCTAATGTGCTCAAAGACACCCTTTGGGCCAGAGACAGACCTATTTGGAGGACACCTGGACAAGCCAGTGTGAGATAATGGAGCACAGAAACAAAAGCTAAATAAAAAGAGCGAGCCTCAGAATCAGACAGAATTGGATTTAAATACTATCAAACCATTTTATAGGAAGCCTGAACTTAATTAACTTCTCTGAGACTCAGTTTCCTCATCAGTATAGCAGTAATTAGGGATTGTTGGTGGAAGCTTGTGTAAGTAAAGCACTTAGTGCTTAGTAGGTATATAATCAATACCAGTCTGTTCTTCCCTTAATTCTTCCATTATTGGGAGTCCCTTGGGAGATGGGAATGAAGCAAGGAATTCAGTGTCAGAGGTTTCGTTGAGAATGTGAATCTTAATTATTGCTTTGAATGAAGAGTAGGAACTGGCTTGGCAGGTGTAAAGGGTTGACAGTATTCTCTGTTGGTCTGTTTCTTTATACCCACCCACCTTTCCCCTTGTTTCGCCAGGGCACCTTCCCTTTCTAAAGTGCATCTAAGAGTAAAAAAGAATAAATTTCCTCTTTTACAAGACATCAAAGGGCAAAGAAGGAGACGCTTCCTCTTTTTCAGGATCTCTGGGGCAATGCAGGAAAACCTTAGGTGGTTACCACTATGAGCAAGTGACTACAATAAGTGAGCCAAATTCCACCACGTGAGTTCACTTTACTTGGTCAGCAAGTCGGCCTTAAAGCCCAAATCAGATAGCTTAGAATCCAGCTCAGTCTACAGAGGAAGAGTCTGATGAACACATACTCTCCCATTAACAATATGGTTAGCTTAGATTTTAGCCTATGTGCTGCCCATCTCTGTCTGAGATCAGCTATGCAAAAAAGTGGCTGTCCCATCTTTAGACAGCTAACTACCATCCCAGGCTTTGGTGATAGAGCAGCTAAGAACCCAAGACAGGAAAGCCCCTGGAAAATGGTGCGGAGGCCACATGACACGCATGCTTTTCGAGGAATTTAGTATCTTTATCTGGGTTGGTTCTGCCTAGAATAAAACCTATCTCCCTCCAATATCATTTCATATATGGTGCGTGTGATCCTAAGAGGAATTTTGCATGGCAGGCAGACAGAAGGGAGAGACCAGAGAAGAATTTAGAGCTAATGCAAATTAGACTGAAGTCACACTGGAAGTTATGAGCTTAGGGCCAGGAAGCAGACCCTCAACTTTTACATAGCTGAGGTGAGGTACAAGACTCCCAGCTTACAATCTGATTTTATTGGAATAATGAGGACTCCAAGCTTAAATACTCCTGTTTTGGGGCTAGTTCTCTAGTATTCAAAAGGCAAAGAGAATCTGTTTTAGTGCAGAATTAGCACTAGCTGCTATAACAAATAAGCCCTAAAACATATGATATCTCAAACACCAAAAGTTTATTTCTTGCTCACATAAGAGCCAAAATGGGTATTTCTAATCTGTGGCTGATGCTCCTCCAAGCAATATTCAGAGTTCCTCCATCCTGTGGTCCCACTGTCTTCAACATATGACTCCAAGTGGTGGAAAGGCAATAAGCAAAGGGCCATACATGTAAGGTTTCTGGGCCAGGATGGGAGGTGGTGCACATCACTTCTACCCACATTGCACTCAAGACTGCACCCAACTGCTGGGGAGGCTGAAAAGTGTAGTCAGACTGTGAACCAGGAAGAAGAAGAAATGGTTTTCTGAACTGTTGCCCAGTTATTGACCCAGAAAAAGAATGTGATGTTCAGAATAGATGAACTTTAAAAAGTATAATTATTTTCTTGACTGCCCTATAGACTGACCTCCTTTCTTTTTCCTTTCCAGTTAAACCCGAGGCTCCTTTTGACATAAGAGTCATCTATCGCAAGGGAGCAAATGACTTTCTGGTGACATTTAACACATCTCACTCACAAAAGAAGTATGTGAAAGAATTAATGCATGAGGTAGCCTATCGCCAGGAAAAAAATGAAAATGACTGGATGGTATGTAGATTAACTACATTTATCTATTATAACATTCATAAAGATGTATATATAAATATACTTAATAAGCAAATTTACATAAAATATACAAAATTAAAAATACATGAAACTATAAAATAAAAACTTCTTAATGTTATAAATTTTATGGTCCCAGAGGTACATTCACCTGGGGAGGGCCCCTAGCAATTTTGTGTTCAAAATATACTTTTTCCTGAAAGGAGCTCCCCAAAGTATAAAAGCTTCAGGGTTCACAAAACCTAGATCTTCTCTGGGCCATCCCATTCTAGCTCTTATTTTTTTTTCTTGTTTTATTTTTTGTTTTTATAATGTTTCTAAATTATGCTGTTGATTAGCAATATAGATTAAGACCAAATCAATCCTCTTTATTTGGAGGGGGTCTCAAAAAGTATACAACTCTCACTGGCAAATCAGGCAAAAACCATCACCAACCCATAGCCACAGTTTGGTTCACGGGAGTTTTGGAAGCAGCCTGAAGTAAGGAGGGCAGTGGAATATTTTTCTTCATTTTTTTTTAAGCCTGAGTTCTTCATCCTCAAAGTAAAAAACTTCATTTGTATCATAATCTGGAGGATTATTTAGATCCATGAGTCGCTGTCATTGGAATGGTCTGGCTGTCCCTGAAATCTGTCTTGGGGAAAAGATGGGAGAAAAGTAGGGAGTCCCAGATTTTCAGGTTCCCCTGAACCTACTGGCTTAACTTCTGTCCTTTTCGTATCACATGGGCAAAAACCAGATGATGGCTTCTCTTTCTCAAGGTGAAAAGAGTATCTACTTATCCATACTGTTCCCTTTTCTCAGGCCAAGATTAGCCTTCTTTGTCCACAGCATGCTGCTGTACAGTACTTATATTAAGTGTAATGTCTGCCCTAAACAGCCTTCTTACTCCTTCTACCTACCCACCACACAAACTAGGCTACCTTGATCCTGCCCTTTTCAGTCTTCATCTGAAAATTACACCAATGGAAAAGCACCTATAGTGGAGAAAGGAAGGATGTTGAATAAATGGTATCAGGACAG
This sequence comes from Callorhinus ursinus, assembly GCF_003265705.2. NCBI lineage: Eukaryota > Metazoa > Chordata > Mammalia > Carnivora > Otariidae > Callorhinus > Callorhinus ursinus. The sequence goes on along the minus strand of NW_027397065.1, from coordinate 65,166,606 downwards.
TCAGTTCTCTGCTTGCAGAAAAAATTAAGTTAATTGCCTAACTTGCTCCATATTAAAAAATAAAATAAAAAGATGATTTAAGGAAATTATGTAAAAGTGAAACTCTAAACAAGACAGAAAAAATATAGGTAAATGTTTATATAATCTTGAGATGAAGAAGAATATTCTAAGCATAAAAGCAGTAAAAAAAGGCAAAAGATGGATACATGTGACTACATAAAAATAAAGGTTTATAAATGTCAGCACACACAATAATCAAAGTCATAAGGCTAATTAGAAATTAGGATTAAATTGTCACACATACAACTGACAGATGATTAATATCTGGCATATTTAAAGAGGTTTTATAAATCATTAAGAAAAGGACAAACGTAACAACAGAAAAATTAGCAAGAAACTTGGAAATGTCTCATAAATTAGAAATACGTAAATTCGGGGGCGCCTGGGTGGCTGTCGTTAAGTGTCTGCCTTCGGCTCAGGTCATGATCCCAGGGTCCTGGGATGGAGCCCCGCATCGGGCTCCCCACTCGGCGGGAAGCCTGCTTCTCCCTCTCCCATACCCCCGCTTGTGTTCCCACTCTCGCTCTCTCTCTCTGTCAAATACATAAATAAAATCTTTAAAAAAAAAGAAATACGTAAATTCAATAAATATATGAAAACTAATAATTGAATAAGTATAAATATAACATAATAAAAAGTATAAATGTAAATAGCAATGGAATATTAACTTTTTACCAATCAAATTGAAAGATGCTTTTTTTTCTTAAGGGTGATACACATTTTTGAAGATACTGTTGTCTCTGTATTGCTATTTGCAGTGTAGGATGGTATCTTTCTAGAGAGAAATTATTCCTGCTCACTAACCTTACCATTCCCTTTTATTTCCGTTTGGAATGTGAAAGGCGAGAAGGAGGAAAAAAAAAAAAAAAGAAAGAAAGAAATTGAAGTGTGGAAAGGAAGGTGGGAGCCTGGGAGTGATTTATATCCTCCTGGAGTGGGAGAGCCCAGCTCACCTGAACAAAGACCCATGGTACTGTTGCCCTCCTTGACCACTGGTAGCATCATTTAGGAGCTTACACATGGTTCTCCCCGTGTCATAGCTCCTTTTCCTAATGAGAGTACCCATGTGACTAAAGGCACTCAACTTGAAATGATTCAGGGGATCTGGGCAGCACTTCTTTTTCAATCCTAAAAATGTAATGGCATGTTTTGCTCTTTAGCATGTGAACTTATCCAGTACAAAGCTGACCCTTCTACAGAGAAAGCTACAACCTGATGCAATGTATGAGATTAAAGTCCGGTCCATCCCTAACGCCAACTATTTTCAAGGCTTTTGGAGTGAATGGAGTCCAACCTTCCACTTCAGAACTCCAGAGATCACAGGTGGGAAGTGACGGAAGAGTCTTTGTGCCCTGCATAGTTCTTTGCATGTCAAAGTGTGTGAGCAAGAGTGAGAGCCAGAGAGGGGAAATGAACGCACAAGTTAGGACTCCCTGAGGGCATTCTTTCACTGTCTTTGGAGAAGGACCTGCCATCTTTGCCCCTTTGGTGAAGAACAAGGAAGTGGTGGGAGCCGGGCCCTTAGTCATTGATCAAATGACTCTACTGATACCATCAATTACTCTATTGACCCAGGTGCCCTTGGGAATTGCTACTAATTCTGAACGAAATGCCCACCTACTACCTCCACTTTATCAATTTAGATTGGAATCCCAATGGCTGGTCTCTGTAAAGCCCCTCTAGGGAACACCTTTGGTGATGGAAGACAGGCAAGCAAGTGCTGCTCTTCCATGTCTCCTTTTTCAGAATAACAAAGATATCCATGTGGTCTAGGAAGAGAGAATTGCCAGAAAAAACAAAGAACATGGCTCAGGCAGGCCCCTGAGGAACCAAAACACTGCACACATACCTTCTCTTTGAGGTATGAGGGGAACCGTTCTGCCATCCGAGCCTCCCATTCTCAGACGGGAAATTGCCGAGCCTGTAATGTAGAGCATCCACCTCATCATTCTCCTACTGGGCTTCCTTCTCTTGGTGGTGGGAGTTGGGGAGAGAGTGCTGCCAGCCTTAGACACCTGGTCACTTTTATATTTCAAGTGACAGATGTTCTAGACCTGGTCACCCAATTCAGTGCCACTTACTGAAGCCAAAATTCCTAGTGCATAAAGCTAGTGTATCATCCTATTCACTGAAGAGCAACTTTGAAGAAATAATAAATGGTCCTAAGTTACTAAATAAATTCAAAGCACCCTGAAAGCCTCCCCCACTGCGTGGTTAATGATTGCTAACCAAGATCTATCCTTGCATTCCAGGGAGGATGGATCCTGTTTTACTAACTATTAGCATTCTGAGTTTCTTCTCTGTGGCTCTGATGGTCATCTTGGCCTGTGCGTTATGGAAAAAAAGGTGAACTTTAACTAATCAAGAGGATGGTTACATGGAGCCCCAGACCGTTGGAGCTCTAACCCTATTTATTAATGAGAAAACCACAAAGAGGAATAAGGCATTTCAGGGATTACAGTGCCCACATTCCTCCCTAGCCTGGGGCACTGGCGAATTTCAACAGTTAATTTCATAAAGATTTGAAAATATGTAAATTAGACATAGGGCAAACCCTCCTCCCCAACTTTTTCTCCTAAAGGAATAGGAACTATGCCTCCAAAATGTCTGGGCAGCTGGGGGTACCCAGGGAAAATGCAGAATGTATTTGAAGGCTTGAATTTCAACACATGACTTCATGGGACTTTTACATTCTACCCCATGACAGAGCCATGTTTGCTTCATTATAAAAATGATCTTTTTGACATGTACCTTCAAGTTATTAATATTCTAGGAAGACTCCCACAGCACAGTGCCACATATTCTCATGAGACTCCAACTTGTAAAGTACACCCTAAAGCAATTTTCCTGGGTGAGTTAGATAATATTCTTCATCTCCACCAGAATAAGAGCAGAGGAGTTGCTGCCAGTAGAGAGGAGGAATAAGATGACAACACCTATATTAGGAGTAGATGAACAGGGTGAATGTTGGTTCCATAGCTACACCATTGCCAAACCTCACTGTTCCTCTTCCCCAGGGCTCTCCCCCAGAGGTGTTCATGGAGATCACTGACAATAACCCCTCTGTGAATCGATAGGACACTGGGGCCCAGGGAAAGCAAGTCACTTGTCCAAGCTCACCCACCTAGAGTTGTGGCAGAGCCAAGACTAGAAACCTGCTCTTCTGATTTCTGGCTCAGAATGAGTGGAAAGACCTACTGTGCATGCTCCCTCACCATTCATTTCCTCTCTGTCAATGTCCTCTTATTTCAGAATTAAACCTATTGTGTGGCCCAGCCTCCCTGATCATAAGAAGACTCTGGAACAACTGTGCAAGAAACCCAAAAAGGTGAGTGCTTCTGGTGCTAAAAGCCACAATGTTGGAGGCATCCCAGTAGCCAAGAATGATATTGCAGGATAGGGAAGAGTTCAGCCATAAGTGTTTGTCTTTTGTGCATCCCATGACTAGGGTCCCTCATGAGATCTGGGCTGTACCTCCCTAGAGGTGGGAAACTAAAATGAGATACAAGTCTCAGAAGTCTCCCAGACTTCCCCAGGGCAGGAGGGCATAGCCAGTCCCTTCAGACTCTGATGTGTCAGAGTGTCTCCAGAGGCAGAGTCAACTAGAACATGTGGGTAATTTTCTGACATTCTCTGGTAGACCCCTGTCAGAAAGTTCTTTACGTCCTCCCATGGACTGAACCTTTGCTCGTGTGTCCCTTTGGAGCACTCTAAATGCCTTCTCTCTTTTCTGGTGTAGAATTTGAATGTGAGTTTCAATCCTGAAAGCTTCCTGGACTGCCAGATTCATAAGGTGGATGGCATTCAAGCTAGAGATGAAGCAGAAAGCTTTCTGCAAGACACTTCTTCACAACTAGACGAGTCTGAGAAGCAGAGGCTTGGAGGGGGTATGCAGGGCCCCACCTGGCCATCGGAGCATGCAGCCATCACCCCAAAAGCTTTCAGAGAAGATTCACCCTTCGGATGCCTGGCTGGGAGCATCAGTATGTGTGAGGCCCTTGTGCAATCCTCTTCCAGGTCCCCAGACTGCAGGGAAGGCGGCAAGAATGGGCCTCATGTGTACCAGGGCCTGCTGCTTGGCCCAGGAACTACAAATAGCACTGTGCCCACTCCATCTCCTTTCCAGTCAGGAATCCTGACACTGAGCCCAACTGCCCAGGGACAGCCCGTGCTCACTTCCTTGGGATCAAGTCAGGAAGAAGCATATGTCACTATGTCCAGCTTCTACCAAAACCAATGAATTGTCAGAAACACAGGACTGGAACCATGATGACCAACAAAGATGACTAAGCTCCTACTTACTTCCCCTTGCAGCACAAAGAAGAAAAAATTAATGCCAGCTCTCCATATAATCTACAGGATTCAGAAACATAGCTTGGACCACTCCTCCCCACTCCAGGGCATTTGGCTTGAGGCAGGAGTGCTCTGCTTCAGGCAACCCAAATTCGTCCATTATTTCAGAAAGAAAAAGAAGCAGGAAAGAATTAAAGAAAGGGTAGAGGAGAGGAGGGAGGGGGTGGGAGGCAGGAAGAGGGCAAGGCAAGACAGAGGGAAAGGAGAACCGCGCTGAGAGCTGCCATTACTAGGGCTCACTGTGTATGCTGTGCTCTACACAGCTTGTCTCCCTGCATCTTCATGGTAATCCTGGGCACTGGGGCGATTGTTATTATTATTATTATTATTCTCTTTCCTAACAGATGATGAAACTGAGGCTTGGGGGCGTTAAGTAACCTATCCACTTTGTCCTCACTCAGCGTGGAGTTTGATGGCCGGAGTCTAACTGTGGTTCCCCGCCCTCCCCCCCAAGCCATGTGCCTTCCCCTTGACTAGAGCCTGTCCCATTCACAAGTGCCAAACCTCAGTAATAACGAACGGGGTGACTATATAATTTATTGTCCAAATTGGGTCACTTTTGAAAGCGAAAGGGGAAGTTATAAATACTCATTCCAGGACAAGCAGCATAAGCCAGGAGTTCCCCAGACACATAGGGACGTGAGCACCGAAACGAAAAAAGGCTAAGGGAAAGAAGGGGTCATATAGTATGTGAACTACCGTGACCAGCCATGTCTACAAAAACTGAAGAAGGCAAGAAAAAAACACGAATTCTATTTGATTTTGTTTTTTTCTGAAAAAAGAGAAGCCCAGAATTTCTATTGTTATCAAGGGCATGATTCTCTTGCTACCACCGCTCAGCTGCATCCATCAATAATAGAAGAATCTGTTTCCAGCTCTGAACACAGGGGCATTTGAGCAATAAGCCAAGAATAACTTTATATCTGTGTAGAGACTGCCCCAACCCAAATGTGTCTACAGACTGTCCTGAGTTTTATGGCCTTGTATCTTGCCGCAAGCTTCAGGGAGAACTCTAAGCATATGCAGTGAATGAGTCCGACTTGGCCCTGTTCTTGAAGATAAAGAAGATTTGACATGTGTCTTCTTGCATTTCTTGGTCTAGATGAATTTCTAGTGACTATCTCAAACCAAGTCAAGGCAGCTGAGAAATTGCAACCCAGGGGAGAACAGCAGAGGCCTCTCGCACAGGCCTCCAGCCCCTGGGTACATGCAGAACCACACAGGGCAGCTGAGGCACAGGAAATCATGAAGGGCAAAGATTCAGGGTTTGACTTGGTTTTGTTCAGGGGTTTGTCACTGTTGTTGACATTTTGTATCTTTTTGTTCTGTTTTTAGTTTGTTGGGGGGTGACCTGTTTTTAATTTTCTTGTTTGTTTTGTTTTGTGATATCTGGGAAGGGGGTTTTAAATTTTGTTGAACAGATCTTATCCGCTGGCTTAGAGGCCTAATGATAATAAGATCATTTATTCTTCCATTGGGCATTGTACTTTCCAAATCCTTTTCTCTGAATCAGTAGTGATGAATATAATCTCACATTCCCTTAGATTTGCTTAGTGCTTTTGTGATTTTCAAAGCATTTCCATAAGCATTATCCCTTTCATTTCCCTTGACAAGTATTTATGGAAAGCCTGCTATGTGCCAGCCACAGAGTTGGGTGTAGGGGATCTAAGACAAATAAAGTTGGGGGCCTTATAAAGTGGAAAAATCTAATGAAAGTGGCAGTTTTGTAAACAAATGATTATAATCACACAAAGTGCTATAATAGAGGCATGTTCAAAGTAGCCTGTTGAAGACAATCAGGAAAAAATGCCAAAAAAGTGATACACGTCTATGGGGAGGAAAAGCAGAATCTGGTGTGTCAGCAGCAGAAGACCTTTTCCACCAGGTGGACATGTGTTCTTCACCTTTTGTAGAAATGGGAACCAGGTCTCAAAGAGGAGGTCATCACAGGAAACCTCGTGCTAGCCTGGTTCTCTCGTACCTTATCCACAGAAGTCCCATGAGTGTGTCATTAGCTTTGACTTATGGGAAAATTGGGGCACAGAAAGGACAGGTAAGTTACTCCACCTTAAGTGTGAGGTCAGGACTGAAAGCCAGAAGTTTGTTTCCCTGACATAGTAGATAATCTCTCAAAGAAATGAGGGGATAAGTCTAGAGGAAGATCCAAGTCACTCCCACTCTAAAATCCCGTGTTTCAGTATTGTTGGGCACAGATTATCATTTGAATTTTGTGTGTGAATGTCTGTCTGTTACTGGAGGAATTTAAAATCCATGTATTATCCTCTTATAATCATAACCGCTGCTCATGTGTGATCTTATACTCAGGGACATTGTATAATATCAGATTACAAGTCTGTTCTGACCAACCCTCTTTTGGATTTCATTAAGAAAGAAAGAAAAGCTGGTGAGAGACAACGCACTCAGTGATGTAAGTGATGTAAGTTTACAGTGATGTAAGTGATGTAAGGTCACAGTGATGTAAACTGCTAGTTCTATATAGCGTGAAATGAGAGCTGTTAAACAGGCAGCTCATTTGGTCAATTCAACAATCCTGGCTGGACCTAGAGAGCCTTGGCTTATCCAACTGATTTTCCACTAGCCATTGCCTCTCCTGTCCTTCTGGTTTCCATGGAAACTGGCTTCAGAAAAGCCAAAGATGGGCTATTTCAGATGCACCTACTTGTGTTTTCATGGCTCTTCTAGAGGGGCTAGAAGACAGAACTGACCAGGAAGGCAGTGAGAATATGTGGTAAGACAACTGGAATGGGACATATCCGATGGTATTTGTGTCAGCTCAGTGGTTTTTCTTTGGGATTATTCTAAAAACTCTCTAGCATTCACTACAGTGAAGGTCTCTGATTGGACCGTGTACTTCCCATGTGCATTACAAACATTTTGCAGAGCTGCTAAGTATCTAAGTATCCAATGTGTGTTACCATCTCATATTTAATTAAATGCTATGGAACTCTCTGTGCCTGTGCTTGTCTTCTGTGAGGAATAGGGGCAGAATGGGCCACAATTCTCCCCAGCCACTGAACACATTCTGGTGTCATTTGCTGTCATTTTATATTTGGATCTTCAGGGGAAACTCACTCAGTGATTAAGTAATGAATTCACAGATTAAGGAATTAACAGCAATTTGTTGAGTATCTGCTTTGTGTTCCTTTGTCCTGTGCTAGGCACTTACAGAGATGAGATGCACGGTTTCCAGCTCACAATCACTGGGGGGCAAATACACATAGGAACAGTCACAATGTCATATCACAGCCTTGAAGGCAAAGTATCATCAGGGTTCTCAGTTGAAGCGATCAAAACAAATTTGGGCTGATTTGAGCAGAAAAGTGATTTAAGAAAGGCTACTAGAGTCCTCCCAGAATCCAGAATATCTGAGAAGATCAAGGAACCAAACATGGAGTCCACAAAGCCACCCCTTCTTTCTAGCACTGGCACCCCCAGAAACTGAAGTCAGCCTCCTGCACTGCCACCACCAGCAACCCCAGAGCAGATCTGGCTGCAGTGTCCGGCAGCTTCATGTTGCTGGAGCCTGCGGTTGTGTGTAACTCTGCCTAGCTCAGGTACCTGGACTCAAGCAGTGGGAAGCAGAGAAGAGAATAGCTGGTGTTTGCACCCTCTACAGTAAGAGGTTGCATCTCGTAGAGTGGGATGGTCCCCAAATATAGGAATGAGCTGCTGCTGCTGGCTGAGGAAGGAAAAAATAACAAACAAACCAGGAGAGGCAATGTGAAGGAAATCACACTTGATATGGCAGTGCAGAGTGAACAGGAATGTGCCAGATACAGGAGCCCGGAGGACATTTTCTGGCAAAGGAAACTGTGCTCAAAGTCATGGAGTTGTGACAGAACATGGGACATTTTAGGGGAGTTACAGATACAATCGGTGATGTCTCCTTGCCTGCCTCTGTTGGGAACAGTAGGGGGTTGGTTGTTCCCAAAAGTCAGACACAGGACACTTTTATAAAAAATAATACAGTTCTGCCTGGAACACTTTATTTTAATTAAAAACATCTGACTGTATGTCCATTCACCACTCATTTGTAACCAGGCCAAAGCTGCTCCTTTGGGCTGTGGGTTGTTGACCATATAGCTTCAATCATCTTTCTTTGGTGAAGCACACTGCAACACATCATCTACTCTTTCTAGTTTTGCTTTCTTTAAGATGGATGACTCAAACACTTACAAAAAAAAAAAATCTAAGTGTAGATGTCTAACTTTTTTTAAAGGTATTCTCCAGCCCCATCTCATGCCATCATGTTTTCCACCCTGTGGTATTCTTTCAACATGCCTTTGTCAGGTTTTTTTCAAACCACTGAAGGTAGTTCTCATGGATCCACATCAGTCTTTCTTTGCATACTCATACTTTATCAGCCTCATAATATGATCACAGTAACAGGTCCAGTTGGCCTAAACAAGTCTGGAACATGTAGGACTGACTTGAGTGAGTTTATTTCTCACTTGGTGGGTACGGAGTGCACAAGAAGATAACCTGCTAGCAGGCAAGTCTCAATGTAGGTGTCAGTGTATCCCACAGAGAGAATGAAGAGTGCTGGGGCATTTGGCAAGTGGTTCAGTGGAAGCCATCCACAGGCAGAGAGTCTGCTGAGCAGTGGTTAAGATGGCACTTGGCAGAATTGGTGGGAACCAATGGTTAAACTAAGAAGTTTTGATTTAGTCTTCAGGTGGTGGGAGTACCTGGGAGGATTTTAATCAGGGATGTGGTATAATAAATTTCATGTGTGTATCAGGGTTTATGGAGGAATCCTAAAAACACCTTATGCTTACCTCTATCGTCACCACACTGATTTGGCATTATCTAATCTGACTCCCCTATGGGCTTCTAAGTACTCTGGCAGAGAGAACTGTGACTTATTTGGGGTGTATGTGTGTTGTTAAAAACAGTACCTAAGATCTAGAAGGCACCCAGTCATAACATGGAATGAATGAATCAGCATGTTAGTGAATGATATTGTATTAATCAGTGTGCTTCCTCATCACCATCCAGGATAGAATGATGCCAGGCTAGGGATGCTCAGAGGCAGGCACTGCATCCCTGAGAGAGTAGCACATCTGGGCAGCCACGTGTAAGGAGTCGGTTGTCTTCCCCATCCACAGTTACCTCCCCAGCTGCACTCTTAACCACTGTAACCACAGATGTGGGGAAACAATAGGGTGGGGGAAAGAATTTTCCAAAGCTTCATTTCTCTGGTGAATATCTGCATTTAATTTTGTTTATTCACTTATTTAGTTTATTTTTGATGCACATTGCAGTCTAATCTAACTTTACATCTTAATGGCTTGTGGCATTTGTATGGGATTTGTGTGTAGCTTGCAATGAGGCAGCTGTTCAGGCAAAGAAAGTATGATGCATAAAACTTGGTGGGTCAGAGGAATACGTTAACACTCACAAAGCAACTGGTGAAAACAAATGCGAAGCAAACAACACATGAAGCCCCTGACGTTTGAAAAATAAAATTTTGGTGCTGAATTCTGCAGAAACACTTGAGCTGGACCCCTCAACTGTAAATTATGAGGGTCAATTCTTTTCTACTGTGGTAAAGATTTCTCAATGAGGAAAAGAGAACTCACAAAGGCTGAGAAGGACTTTTTCTTTTTTTATGACAAATTAGTTGCTGCAAAGTATGAATTGGACTAGTCATTAAACAAAAAGGATAAATAATCAGAAAATATGTTAATATTAAGCTAGAGACACTGTTATCCATTGATAACAGTGAAATATTAACTTTATAGTTTAAGGAATAATTGGTTTTGATAAAAATTCAATAAGTGCTCTTACATGAGGCTGATCGATATACTATCAAGTCCCTTTTTTACACATCAATAAACTTTCATGGATTTAAATGTGAGGGTGCCAGTGCAGATTTGAGTGATGCTTAGGATTAATTTTTTTAATTAAAAAAACTTTAGTAAAATAAAAATAGAATATAAGCCAGGGTTATGCTCAATGGTGAAATATTAAAAATACTCCACTAAACTTAGAAATAAAACAGAAGAAATTCCACTGTCACCACATTTAACATTGTTCTTGAAATGCTAGAAAATGCAATTAGACAAGGAGAAAAAGTAAGAGGCATAAATATTAAACAGGAGGAAACTAAATTATTATTGGCGGATGAAATGATTGCATATCTGGAAAACACAAAGGGATCAAGTAAAAAAATACACTAAAAGACACAAAGACTTCATTAAGGTCTTTGATTATATTTCCATATGTTGAATTATTTCTTTAAATCTTCATTAAACATTTATTAAAAACAATACTTGCTTATTCCTCAAAATTCAAGAAACACAGACATATATGACAAAACAAGTAAAAGACCTCATTCCCCAATCCCACTGCTCAGAAATAATCATATTTAATAAGCAATGTGTAGTTTTCCACATCATGTACATATGTACATATGCTATTGTTCTAAATATCATGTGGAAAAATATGTGTTCAAGAAGAGGCTGCACAAGTCTGGAGAACAAAAGAATTGAAAAGAAACTAACTATATGAGTGATTTTGACATTTATTCATTTTTTAAAGACAATACAAATTACATTCGACAAAATGACAAAAATTTTCAGTGCAAAGCTACAAAGTTACTTGCCTAGAAATTACATATATCCCTGGTTAGATTTTCCGTTTTTCTTCTTCTTTTCCTTTTTTTTAAATTTTTTTTTTTTTGTTTTTTGACAATCATAGACATAAACATAGAGATCCTATGTGTCCGGATCTAGATACTTATAAAAATTTCATTTACTTCTAATTAGTGGAGAAAAGGTAGATTATTTAATAGAGATTAGAACAATACACTCACCATTTGTAGATAAAGGGGCAAGTACTAACCGACTTCTTCTAAAATAAATCCAACATAGATCAAAGATACAAATAATTTTTAAAATGAAAACAAATATGCTAGAAAACATGGGCAAATCATTTTATACTCTTTGGATGTGAAAAGCATTTCTAAAAAAGGCACAAAACCCAGAAACCGTAAAAGAAAAAGAGTGATACATTTGAGTATATAAAATTTAGAATATTGGTAATTCCTTTATTGAATTAAAAAAATGCACAAAAAAAAGAAAAGATAAAAATAACCTGGAAAAATATAGTAACTACAAGACAGGCAAAGTGCTAACATCCTTAGTATCCAGAGTCTTACAAATCAATAAGCAAAAATGAATAATTTAAGAGGAATACGGACAAAGCACATAGGAGAGGGTTCACAAAAGTGAAATTTATTCTAAAAATATGAAGTATGTTCACTTTCATTCAGAATAAAAAGTGCAAATAAAATAATGAGGTAAATTTTTTTGCCTATTAAATTGTGAAACACTTTCTCCTGTATGGGAACTCTGAAACATAAGGTAAAGCATGTGGATAGGAAAGGGATAAAGAGTTGAGACAGTAATGCACCTCCTTCAGTCAAATATGAGGATAGATATGAGGCCACATTTACAGGACAACACAGATGTTGTCCCTATCTGAGAAAGCTCTCCTGTCCCATCCATAAAGCAGCAGGCCACAGACACCTTCTTTCCATTCCTTAATGAAATGGCTTTGTCTATACCTCTACTGGGAATTTTGGGGGAAGAGAAGTGGTTGAGCAGTGGAAGGATTTCAATATTCATAGATCCCTTAATCTAATAGCAACAAATGTAGACATTTCTCATATGAATTGTTAAGTGGGAGAAAACACACACACACACACACACACACACACACACTCACACTCCTTTCCTAAGCATGAAATTTAATTTTTTCCCTTCAGTATGATTGACCCAGCTAAAGTCATGTGTGCACCCCTGGACCAATGACAGTTACTAGAGAATGCCATGCACTAACTGGCTTGGAAACAGCTCACTCTCTGGACCTGGGGATGAGATGGGTACCTAGACAAAATAGGGGTGAGAGGAATGAAATAAAGGATGTTAGAGAAGCAAACAAAAGGGTCTACTACAAAAGATCTTTTTTAAAGATTTTGTTATGTAGGTATGTATGTATGTATGTATGTATGTATGTATGTATGTATTTATTTATTTATTTATTTATTTATTTATTTATTTTAGAGCAAGAAGGAGAGCGAGACAGGGAGAGAGAGAAACAATGCACGAGCGGGGGAGGGGCAGAAGTAGAGAGAGAATCTCAAGCAGACTTCCCGCTGAGGATGGATCCCAACACAGGGCTCCTTCTCAGGACCCTGAGATCATGACCTGAGCTGAAACCAAGAGTCAGACACTTAACTGACTGAGCCATTCAGGCACCCCAAAAGATCTTTTTTAAAAGTATATTTAGAGAGAGCTAGAATAGTAGAGTTAGAATATGCTTAGAAAAAACTCTAGAAGGCAAAGTTCCAAAACATTTTCAGTCGTTATTATTAAGGAGAAGAATGGAATGATAAATGGAAATATAAAAGTAAGAGACTTTTCAATTACTGTTTTTGTGTTCTTTTCCTTTTGGGAGGGAGTGTATATGTTTTATTATTATAATAAAAGTAATTAAAAGAATAAAACATTTCTCAACATAATTCTTACTTGGAATTAAAACTTTTTTTCTGTAAAGTTTATTTTTCTAGAATAACATTGACATTGACTTATTCATTTAAAAATGAGATTCTGCTGTTCTAGAGTCATAATCTGATTTCTTCTTTTTCTGAATTCCAAATAATTTCTGAATTCCACCAGAGTTCATCGAGCACCTCTTGTGTGCAAATTGCAGGGATAGATGCTATGGAACAAGATGAAATTGTAATGGGGGCCCAAAGGTGCAAGAGCACCTGGCTCCAGGGGTCCCAAACAGAACAGGTCCAGCCACTCACTACTGACAAAATCCGGTAGTGCAACAAGAAAAGAATTTATTTCAGTGAGGCCAACACTAGGAAGACAGAGGACTAAAGGCCCAAAGGCTGTGTCCAAAGTGCTGAAAATACTTCTGGGTTTATATAAGGAAAATGTGGGACAAAAGTTGGTGGGTATGTTTAGGTGAGCAGTAAAGATCAGGTCAATCATTGTTCCGGGGTCAATCCTGCGGGGTCTTGCTAGTATAGGGCAGTTGCTATTGCTTGAGGGGGTGGTTTTGGTTCCCATCATGGGATGCTTTGCCTGCCAGGTTTTTTGCCTGAGTTAAGAGATAAGTTGGAAAAAAGAACTTAATTAGTTAGAAAGTACAGACTGAGGTCAAAATGGAGGTGAGTAAATTCATGTTTCAATATGGCATGTCTCTATGGTTCACATCTCTTCTTCTTTACCCTATCTGCTATACTGTCCTGGTGAAAACCTCATAATCCTGCCAAATGGTGTCCATATAAGTTTGTGCTGTCCTTTATTGGTGCTTGGCAGCGCTCTCTCCCCTCCAATGCCCTCCATGATTCCTGCCAAATCTTCACCTCTCCAAGTCCCTCCATTAAACCTCAGCCCTTCTCATTCATTCCCAGCAGGTATTTTTGCCTTTACTTTGAGAAAACTGGGCCACGACTCTTTTTCCTCTCTTCCTATTTCCATCTACAAGTTCCCAAATTCCCATAAATCCCTACCAACTCTTCTCCCAGTCAAAGGATGAGATGCCCCTCTGTCAGTAGAAGACCAAATCAACCATTACTGTCCTTTACTCCACCCTTCCCTCCCACTCCAGAACTTTGCCCCTTCAGTTATCTGTTATCTCCCATACCTTTGCTATTTTCATTACATTCATTGGCTTTTTGCCTTCAAGATTTTCTTTTCCATCCAGACCTACACCCTGAGCTTTAGAATCACGTCTACTAAGCTGAACTTCCATGAGTAAATATATCATATGTCTTTTGTTCAAGGTTAAATTTCCAGCACCTAGGACAGTACTCACTGGTAGTACTGAATATTTGCTCAATAAATACTTGTTGATTTAATGAATGAATACCCAACTGCCTATTGGATTTCTCACCTCGATATCCATAGATCTCTCAAAAGTGAGCTCTTCATCTATCCCATTGGTAGCTTCTCAAAGTTGTCATTTCCCTAGTAGAGAAGCTACCATGATTGGATGGACTTAAGAAACCCTGAAAAGAAGGACAGTAGATGTCTCAAGGATAGCCTAAATGAACTGAAGTTATACCCTTCCCTTCCCCTGCATGCCACATCTAAGAACCTTAGAACAGGGGGCACCTGGGTGGCTCAGTCAGTTAAGCATTTGACTCTTGGTTTCAGCTCAGGTCATGATCTCAGAGTCGTGGGATCAAGCCCAGCATCAGGCTCTGTGCTCAGAATAGACATCTGGAAATATATAGGTCAGGACAAATTATGGAGGCCTTAAATGCCATGCCATATGTCTGAACTCTTAAATGGGCTTGGGGAGTTACTGACTGTCTTTAAGAAATGAAGTGACGTGATTGAACCTTAGTCTTAGGAGAAATCATGAAGGGTAGAGGAAAAGGTATAAGATTGTAGGCACAGACATACCTGGGGATCATTTCCATATTTGAAGTAGGAAGAACTCAACATGTGCAATGGGGAAGGAGAGAAAGGACACCAAAAAAACAAAACAAAACAAAACAAAACAGCTGACTCTAGAAAGTGATGTAAAATAATAGCAAACCCTCCTATAGAGCTTATTTAGTACCAGCTAAAGTTCTAAGTGCTTTCCATATATTAACCCATTTAACACTCACCCTATTATATAGTTACTATTATCTCTACTTAGAAGACGAGGAACTGAGATGTGAGAGGTCAAGTAGTTCGCCTAAACTTATAAAGCTAGTAAGCCACACAGTCAGATTTTAAACCAGGCAGGCTGACTCTGGCATTTGTACTCTCAACCATTTCTTGGCAAGAGAGGGGGCAAAGATCCTTGGGTTTCTAGCTCCTGCAGCCAAAGACACAGACTGAGATAAAAGCATGCTCAGTGCAAGTAGAAGATGGGATGGGATTAATGGAGGGCAGGGAAAGGAGTAATGAATTTTATTTTTGATCTGCTGATTTCAAGTGAACCTGAGCAACATGTGCAAATGTCTACTACCTGGGCTCTTGGAACCAAAGAAAGTAAAGTCTCCCTTCTTGCCGTTTTTGGTATCTGGCATTACGTGTTAGAGCTAATATCTTAATGATGCCCCAGTTTTTAACTCTACTTGATTCTAAAATATTTCCCTACAATTTCTATCTGTAATAATAGTCTGCTTTGTCAGTATACAACACTTGCAAACCCTGAAATCTTCCCATGATTTTTTAAACTAGGATGATTAGTTATTCTACTGAATTATTTCCAGATAAGATGGTTCTGATTTAATTTTCCCCTCTAATATGAAACAAGAAAATAACTGATGTCTGTGGTCACTTCACTGTGGCTTCAGTAAGGTACACTCCAAATAGCATGGAAATAAGATACCCTTCAAAGCAATATTATCTTTTTTGTTTGTAAAGATTTTATTTATTTATTTGACAGAGAGAGAAAGACAGCAAGAGAGGGAACACAAGCAGGGGGAATGGGAGAGGGAGAAGCAGGCTTCCTCCTGAGCAGGGAGCCTGATGCGGGGCTCGATCCTAGGTCCCTGGGATCACCACCTGAGTCGAAGGCAGCCTCTTAACGACTGAGCCACCCAGGCGCCGCAAAGCAATATTATCTTTACTGTGATGTTTTATACACAATTATTTAGAACAGAGGTACATAAATTAACCTACAGACACTGACATCCCCCTCAAATGGCTGAGGCAGGCCAGATCGAGTGAGTTCATTGACATGTCTAGTTGACATATCTAAAGTGAAAAGTGTGTCCCTTCAATGGGTAGTTGCTCAGCTATGAAGCATTGAGAAAGAGAGAGGTCAGGGAGGGAATCTTTTTTAGTTCCCTCCAGGGATTGTTGTAAAAGAATTTTATGGTCTCACTGGCAAGATGAATGCAATAAACTGTCAGCCTAATTTCATTAAATATTCTAATCTTCATACCCTTTGTTCTTATTCCAGTGACCAAAAAACCTTATAATCATGTTTCCAACAAAAGATCTGCCTCTAGAGCAAAAATTTTCTCATTTACTAACATGGATAACTTGGTTCCAGTAGGCAAGATAGCAAATAGCTACAACTCCCCGCAGAAAACTCCTGCATGGACATAGATGGAAAATTCCTGGCCCTAAACCGTAGAGGCAGATAGAGGATGAATACTTGCCTCAGTGTTGGTGTAGCACGAATTTCAAGATCTGGAATAGGGCCATAAGGCCAGTGACAAGGCTAGCTAAGCGGGGAATCATTACCTGATATGGTTGTAGAAGCTGTTTTCTTGGTTGCTACCATGGCTAAGGATAGAAAGACCCCAGTTCTATACTCCTCCAACCTGGCAAATATCTTACTCCACATGGGTTAGCAAGACCACCAAGCATGCCTCCCTAAGAAAATGGAAGGCAGGGGCACCTGGATGGCTCAGTCGGTTAAGCATCTGCCTTTGGCTCGGGTCATGATCCCAGGGTCCTGGGATTGAGCCCCACATCAGGCTCCTAGCTCAGTGGGGAGTCTGCTTCTCCCTCTCTCTCTGCCCTGCTTATTCTCTCTCTCTTAAAAAAAAAAAATGGAAGGCAATGGGGACTGCTATTTTAAGTGGCAGAAACAGCTAGTGGTCCACTAAAATTTGTACTCTCCTGCTGTTGGATAGATTTGCACTGGCAGGAAGATTTCCTGGCCGGGACTACACTTCCCAGCCTCTCTTGCACTTAGATATAATCAGGTGACTTAATCATCAACAAAATGCTAGCAGAAGGGATGTGTGTCTCTTCTAGACCATAGCTTTTCAGAAAGTTCTTCAGCCTTCTCTACACACTCTTCTCCTTCAGGCCCCTGGATATCAGTGACTAAAGAGCCCTGAAAAACAGCAGAACTACAAAATGGAGGAATCCTGCAACTCAGAATCACCACCCAGAGAAAAGCTATTCACTGACCACAAACAGGGGATACATAACACTGCTTCATGAATGAAAAAGAAATATCTATTTAAAGCAAGACATGAAGAATTAAAAACATCTGAATTTAAATTAGGGAGGAAGAAGGGATAATAATATGTAGTCCCCAAAATATATTCTGTGGTCCTCATGGTGACAGTATTAACAAGCAATTAGTCTCTATTTTAATCATTAGCACATAATCAGTTCGTTACATTACTTTGGGCATACACTGGTAGACTTGTGTTCATCAAAGAATAATAAGGACATTAATTTTCAAACAAGAAAAAAAAGAAAAGGAAATATCTATTGTATGAGCTTTTATAAATTTTAGGGTTTGTTTACCACAGCAAACATTACCCTAACATGCCAAGTGTATGTCCTCTACATTGCTTAGTAGCCTCTGAGAATAAACTGCTAACAGTGACTGAACTGAGAGCTGAATTGCCACTCTCTCTCATCCTCAAGCCCAGAGGAGGTCCTCTGATCTGGCCTCAGCAGATGTGAGAATTGCATTCTTCATAGTAGATGAATGGCTTGGCATTCCAGTTTTAGCATCAGTTGCTATGAGCCTGCCCAACGTAGGTCTGCCTTAAGAGATGGACCTACTCTCGGTGCGCTGACACATTCAGATCCTTGAGGCTGGAATGCCTCCACACACTCTTGGGAGTGTTATTTCTCTCCTACACATGCCTGGGAGGCACATACATTTTCTTGGTACTTCCTTCATGTTATCAGGACTTTAAGGGCAAGAAGATCCAAGAAGGCCCAGCAATCAAAAATCACAAATTATGATGGTCAACTAGAGATGGACAAATAAACAAAAAGCACTGGAAATATACAAGCTGGTATCTCTATCCCCTGCTACTTGAAGTGTTGTTACCTGAAGACCAGAGGCATCAACATCACAGGGAAGCTTGTTAGAAAGGCGAAAGTTCAAACCCCACTCCAGCCTTCTGAATCAGAATTAAAATTTTAACAAGATCTTCCAGCGATTTGGGGGCTCATTAAAGTTTGAAAAGCCCTGCATTTCATCTCCTCTCCCACCTCACTTCTCCAAGATGAAGGCCTGTGGTTATATGTGTAAACTTCCAGCCACCTTTGTTTCCTGGGAAGTAAATATTAGAGGAAGACAAATGGGTCAGGAAACCTTGTATCATCTGCCCTGTGGAGGAGCCTAAAAGTGGGTTCCAAAGATGAATTCCCAAAACAGTTTCGAAGTCTTCCTCATTAGTGTACCCTAAAGCTCCAAGGCTTCTCATAGGCACGTCGATTTCCCTGCGTACTGCTTTATGTCCTGATAGGCTGGCCCAGGAAGTGATCCCACTCCATGAAAGCCTAGCCTTCTACCAAGAGGGCCAACTGAGCTCACCTTCTTTTTGTCACCAGAATCACTTATGTCCCCTGTTCATGCATGTGTGGGCATTTGTTGACTTTAAATCCCTAGATCAAAATATGATGATAGAAAAAAAAGGGCCATTAAATTTCAGAATAAAATAAATTTTATTTGTATTCACCAAGAGACACATTAAAATAAGTAAGCTCAGGAAATTTTACAAAGTCAGATGTTCAATCTTTTTATCATCACCCCCTGCTAAAGACTGCAAAGACAGGGAATAAGTAAAGATGTGGGGAAACATCTACATTTACCCCTATAAGAGAAACAGCTGTTACAAGAGGTACATTATTTCACCTAAGAACCACTTTCCAGTCTCACTTCATGGCTTCCTTCCTTCCTTCTGTTCTTCCTTTCTTTCTGATTTAAAAATATATCCCCAGGCATTTAAGCCAATGAATATGTTCCAGGTCATTAAGTAAAATGACTGAAGATCTATTGCTTTTAAAATCCTAGATCTTTCAGAAAATTTAGTTTACACCTTATCAAAAATCTATAGCATTGGACTTCTTTCAAAGTCATTCCACTCTCTGAGAGTCCCCAATTTCCAAAAGAATTAGTAGACAGAAAGTCATAATCTCCAGGATTTTCTCATCATTAAAATGAAATAGGCATCGGTGTCAATAGAAGCACTAACACCAGCGTAATAGTTCAAAAATTCTTCTTTTGAAACCTGAAAGGGATAAAAGGCAGGGGAAAAAGAAGGAAATGGTGTCAAAATATGTGAGTCATAGTAAAGCATTTTACATTCTCCCTGAAATGTTTTCTGTGGAGTCTGATTTGCCACTGGCAATCAAGCAGAGTCAGGTAATTGGGGATCTGGGAACCCGGCTTGCCTCTCTCCTCTGAGGTGGGGCATTTGCAAGGTCTGCTAAAGACCCACCTGCCCACTGGCCATCAGTTTTTGCATTAAGATAAAAATGTTTAGAGCTGTACTATCCAATACAAGTAGCCACTAATCACATATGGCTTTTTAAATTTAAATTTGTTAAAATTAAACATAATGAAAAATTCAATTCCTCAGATTGCACTAGCCACATCTCAATTGCTCAGTAGCCATATGTGGCTAGTGGTTGACATCTTGGAGAGCACAGATCTAGAACATTTCCATCATCACAGAAGGTCTTATGGGGACAGCACTACTCTAGAGCATACTTTGTATGATTATACTTATGATTATTATTACTTTAGAATAGAAAAATTTATAGCATAAATACACAGATAAAAAAACACTTTAAAGAAAGAAAGCTCAGACCAGTCACATCAATAAGGGATAGAACTAGAGAATGGGGCACTTCCCAGGATCCTTGGACACCCAGGAATCCGCAATGCCTGGGATTCAATAGCAGGATGCAAGGCACTAGCCGTACAGGAGGTGCTAGAAGGCAAACTTCTCATTTTGGTCAGGTTGTGTGTTACTGTTTCATAATTGGCCCTGTGCATCCTATAATGGGCAATTAAGTTAAAAGAGCAGAAATCAGCCCCTAGGTTCCATTCCTTTCTCTTCCCTCTTAACCTCCCCTGTTCCTTAATACCAGCACACAGAATATACTCTACTCCCCACAGTCCTAGGGGTACCACGCAGAGGCTGGGCATTGTGAGAACTTGCTTGGCTTGCTAGACGGGAGCAGTTCAACCCTGCAGGAAAAGGAATATTGACATCAAATTTTCAAACTCTCATTCTTGGCTGTCAAAATAACTGGGGGCGGGGGGGGGGGAGTTACATTTTGTCCTTTTAAAAACATGAGCAAGTACAATTTGAACAGGGCCTTATCATTTTCAAAGAAGAAACTTCATCACCTTCAACTGAAATATCACACAAGTAACATTTTTAAATGATCCAAAAGCACCCTCTGGGAAGTAAACTTTTAGAGAAGCATGATATGTAACATGTTAGCTATTAAGAAGAAAAATATTTTGGAAAGACTTTAAAACAGAAACAAAAGCTAGATGAATTCTCTTGGTACAAGAGTTGTTAATGTTTCAAGCCTTCGGTTGAAGAAATTCTATTACATTAGAAAATCATGTGAATGGCAAAGCACAGTACGATAATGTGATAAATTGACAAAGTTGGTATTAGATATTAAACCATATCTAACTTTGTAGCTCAAAATCTTCTCAATTTCTGGTTCCTCGAAGCAATATCCTAACTGTTGCCATTATGACAAATTCTTGCTTTCAATGCATACATAGCTTACCACTACAAGCATGTATAGCTCTTTAAACAGAATATTTGAAAATTTATATCATAAATGTCACGGAAATTCTGCTTTATAAAACATTGTTTTTCAGCTTCAATTTCTATTAAAGATACTATCTGGATAAGATTTACATATAGGAACTCCTCACTATCTAGTAAGTAGTTTATGTCACACTTAGGTAAATAAAGTATTACCAATGAACAATTGATCTAGGGCCGTTTTCAGATATGTGGGAACTTTTTATGACTAGCATATTAATTAACATTTATGTGCAAATAGGTATCTCCAAGTACCTGTAAAACATATGTGCACATAGGCAGGCACAGCTCTTATAATCTTTATATACTGATTTGCTTAACAAGCCATTCTTTTTAATATAGATGAAACAGAAGTAAATTTTCACTCAAACCCTATCTAAGTGAGCTCAATTAGAGAAGCTTAAATTAATGGTGATTTACTATATTTACCGTGCAGCTTCAAAGATAATCTTAAATAAATGGATGTGGAATGATATTGCTAAATGAGATTTTAGGCATGACTAAGGATGAAACCTGTGGAACAGAGTTTATTCCACAGTCCCCTTGGAAACTAAAAGAATGATCTGGGTTTCAGAAGGTAACGCCTGGCATTTGGTAATGCCCTGCGTTTGTGCTGCACTTTATCCCATCAAGGTGGAAGCACTCGGAGGCTCACTATAACCCCAGCAAGAGCAAACTACTCTGCCATCTGTCATTTTCTCTCAATTACAGGTTCCCTTTCTGTTCTAAGTCTCTCTCAGAGCACTGACAGTCATCAGTTCTGCATGTGGCCTGAGTGTTTCTAGGAGACCAGCAACTTAAACCTTTCAAGTTTAAGATCAAGATGTTCCCAGAATCAATACCAGTGTCTGAGTGCCAAGTGCTAAGGCTTATAAAGAAAAAGTTGCTCGTCTTTCATGACAGAATTACAAACTACATACTCAGATGTTGCTTCGAAATTTCAGGTGCTTGAGCTCTAAGTTACAGGGTCCCTCTTAAATTTATTATGGGGTCTCATGCAGAATGAAACATCTGAGCCACGTGCCACGTGTCTCCATGTTGGGAGCAAGAGTGGGAACAGGAAACTCATGGTGCTCACAAGAACTTCAGTGAAACAGAAATTGTGTCAACCGTGTTCAGTGGCTATTAGAATTTGTATCATACTCCAGAGAAATCATAAACAAATAAGTTCCATTTATGAACAGTAAGAAGAAATCTAGAACAAAAGAAAATAGGCCAGTACATTTTGAGATTTTTCTTTCCCTGATACGATATACCTTTCTGGTTCTTGCAAGGTCCATTATCAAAACCTCAGTTACTGGTCCATGGCTCATATTTTCGGTGGGTTCACTCCTAAAGAGCACCTTTCACTCTATTTTGCTGAGGGAAGATACTGGCTTTGGCGAAGCAGGTGTGAAAATAAAACAAGAAGGTCATGCTATTCTCAGAGAGGAAGAACTGCTTCACCACAAGCTTCTCACCGCACCAACTGAGGTGGCAAAAGAACTCTTCTCACACAACAGTGTTCTCAGAAACCCCATCAATCATTTGTTTATGTTTCTTTCAACAGATTTCACCCGTCATCTGTTTTACAAGACATAATTTTTGGGGATTCATTTAGTGAGTTTTTTTTTTTTTTATGACAAGGAAAAAACTAGTTATCTCTATCAAAGTTATGTAGCTTCCACATCAGCAACTTGGAGTAGAACTACGCTTAGAAACATTGACTTCCAAAGGATCAATTATATGAAGATAACATTATATGACAACCTATCAGGTCTTTTGGCACTTTTGTTTTTCCTTTAATCATAAGCATTTCTAAAATTTAAAACTCCACTGCTTCTTTCAACAAGCTTTTAATTTACAAGAACAGCCTCTAATTTCCAGGAAAGCAAGTTTGTTAACTGATCTGAGAAACTGGAATTTGTGGGGGTTTTCATTCTATGCCCCAGAGTGCTGTGCATAAATCCAAAAAGGTATACCATTCAGAGGGTGTTAGTAGAATTTCATAAAGGAGCAGAAGGGCACCCACACACCAGTCAAGAATACATATTTGGTTAATTTCATCTCTCCACTTGATTAAACATCAGCAGAACAAATTGCATCTATAGGTTGCCTAAAGAGGGTTGAATCATTACCTACTTGTACTCTCATGGCTCAGTGAGGCAATCCACACTGGCCAAGAGAAGTGAAGGGCTGACACAATGATCTGCCTCCAAGAATAGAGGGGTATTTTCCTGGCAGTGTCTTGATAGATTGCCTACATTCATTAAATTTACTACATGGTCCTACAGCACACTGCTATATAAAGGGCCCCAACTATCCTGGCTTCAGTGCCTACGCTTCCCCTCCTCTCTGATCTCTTAACTGGGGGCTTTTAGTTTGGTTTCAAAGCCAGTGGTTTGGTTTGCATTTACCCTAGCCCCTTCCTCTATCCCCACAGCCTAGGGTAGAACAGGGCACATAGGAGTGACTCAATAAATATTTACCAACGGGATGTATTCAACCTAAAACTGTAATGTGACAAAGCCAATCTACAGCCTACTTGGTGGGGACCCAGCTCTACTTTAAAAAGCTGCTCTTAGCTTTGAAGCTGCTCTTAGTATGAAGTGTTGCTCCATGCTGCCACCAAACCACAAAGAGCCAGGCATCATCCTCCAGAGTGCCATTTGGGTCTGGGACAAAATCTTATCAAGGTTTGAATGTCTAGGAAAATTAGCCGTGCCGATGGGCTGGAAGAATTCTGCCTCAGGCTACAATACCAATGCTCTGGGATTACTCACTTGCACTCTGAATGGAATTCAGGCAGGATGGGAACCAGCCCTTAAAGAAGTTGGTTAAGGTCAGGCCTCCATTCTTGCCTAGGTTTGCCTTTGGGGGGGAGTTAGAACTCAGATTCAGTACTGATATTGATGGCTACTTCTGGCCAATCCTGATTCTCCGAATTTTTACATACACTGTCCTGTTTCATGAAAAGCTGCTAAGCTCACATCCTCTTCTCTTTGGCTTGTTACTTCTTACCTGAGGTCCAGACCCCACAAATAAGGTGCTCCTAAGCGTTGGGGGTATTTTATTGTGTTTTATCTTCTGACCTCGGTATTTGCTTTTTAAATTGCAAATGGAGTAATATTTAAATTGTGTAAGTTAAATAAACAGAAAATATATCCAGAAAAGTGTTGTTAGCAAATGCTTTTTCTTAAATGACCCTTTGTTTCTCCCACTGCTACCAGAAGGAGTGAGAGTTAAATAATGAGTGAGTCCTGACTAGGCCAGAAATCACTGGCCTAGAAGACTCAGAATAGGAGTAGAGTGATCCTTAACCATCAGGTTGTTAGATCTTGTTTATGGGGGGCAAGAGGACCTTGGTGGAATCCTCGCTTGTGGGCCCAGAACCTGACCTGCCAGAAGGGAGACAACTGAATGTGGCCAAATACACTCTGAGGTACAGGTTATCTGAAATCTGATAGCTGTGCCCCAATTAGACAGGAAGCAAGAGTACGACTGGGTAAGACGAAGCTGATAGCTACAACATAGTCCTTGTTCAGAATCACATGCTAATGCTATGGTCCCAGTTAAGCAGAGGCATGAGTCATTCCCAAAATCAAAGACACAAATCTATCTAGAGCAGTAAGCTTGAAATCATGGCTAGGAAACCAGAGACCTCTCCTTAGCCATAATCTGCAAGGTGCAGGTTGCAGAAACCATGGATTTTTTTCCTGTACCTTCCATCATAATCTCCTCTAGATTTCTACCTCATTTCTACATATTTCTTCTTAACACTTGGCATCTTTTGGCCTGCCAATCTCTATATAAGGCTAAATAATAAAGCCAGGGGAAAGCCAGACTTGTGCAATTAATTTCTGAAAAAACAGCTTCCCACAATTTGGGAATGCTCCCATCCTCAAGAAAAAGGTCACTTGTCCAACCTGTCATCAGAGTAAGTGGGAGATCAGCTTCTTGACAACAAACAAATTGCTGTGATTCTCATCTGGAAACACCTGCTTTCACAAATTTTAAATCAATGTGTATCTTGATCTCCACTTCCAACTCGGTGAGATAAAAAGTGAACAAGTGAATGGTACAAAATACGGCAACTGTGTTTGGTTGACCCTAAGCCCAGAGCCACTTCAATACGTGGGATCTTAAAGGGGACTATTAACCCAATCCATGTCCCCGAACCAGGGGATGAATGCAGCCAGGGACAGAGGTGACAAAAAGGACCGTCCTTGAGTAACAAGGCAGGTGGTCATTATCTCCAACACCATATCCAAAGGGCTGGTCACTGTGCTTTTACCTCTGGCCTCAGACACAGAACACACAGAGGGACAGTGGTGTTTTCAATATCTATTTGCTAGCAGCTGGGGCTGCCTTTGCTTGGAAGCCTTTCATGGGGAGAGTCGCACACATTGACAATATGAAGCCAGAGCTTAGAGCTGGAAAGAGAACACTTTGGGCCACGAAGTGTCAAGATGGAAAACCCTCTTTGGAGTAGGCCTGCTACCCTTGTCTATGTCATGCCCCACCCCCTTGTACTGGTGGGAATATCAACATTATAGGCCCATGGCGGGGAGGGGGAAGATGAACATTCTGCTGGACACAGGTTTGCTTATGTGGTCTGCCCACTCACAGGGCAAGAGGTCCCACATAAAATCTGAGAGCACAGCACAGCCTCAAACTTTAACCACACAGACGGTCCCAGCCCTACTGCTCAAGGAAATGGCCTCCCCTCCCACAGACACTTTAGATGACCCAAAAATGTCATTCTAAATCTATTCACCGAACTGAGGCTTCCCTAAACCACTGGCAGAGAAACTCAAGATTCAGGTATAAAAATTGAGGCTAATGTGTGGTTCTCTTCCAGGCCCCAATTTGGAACTGAAGCACTTATAAAGATTTAAAGTCAGTTATAAAAACAGGTGAATTCTCCCACCTAGAAATGGACCATCTATAAAGGAAGTGGAGAAAGACTGTGGGTGTGTGGGTGGGGATTGTAATTAAAGTAGTCAAACTTTTATTCATGGCCAAGGAAGGTACCTATGTTTATTAGACATGTGTATGCATCCCAGACCGGGCTCTTGTAGCTTTTTGAATCTTATTTTATTTAATTCCTCTAGTAGAGCTAAGGAAACAGCTTCAGAGAAGTGACGTACATACTGTCATTTCTGCCCTAGAAAATGCAGTGTGTCGACACGAAAGAAACGCTGGGGTGAACACGAAATCAAATGTGATTCTGGTCTGGGGCTGATGTTTAACCATTTGGAGCCACGTGGCTTTACCCAAGGCCCCGGTCCCGGGGTCCTACATTTAGAGCTTCCAGGCAGTTCTCATCATGACAATGAAATACACATCGGTGTCAATGGATGCGCTCACCCCTGCATAGTAGTTCATAAACTCCTCGGGGGTCACCTGCAGTGGAAAAGTCAGAAACAAAAACAAAACTTTGCTTCCCACCACTTCAATGGAGGCCCATCTCCAGTACCTGTAAATGGGAGGGAAACTTTGGTCAAGGCTTTTTCGTGACACAGATCAAGAAGAGAGCTCAGACAAGAGGAAACAGTCAAGTTGAGGATGACCGTGAGGGGTACAGAGGGGAAGATGTGTAGAAAGTCAAAAATTTCCAGACCAACCTAAATGGAAAGTGAGATACAGGTTCTCGCCTTTCTTTAAGAGCAGGAGCCCATCTGTTTGGATAAGTGCAACTGAAACTCAGAATAAGAAACAAGTTTCTTTAGCGGTAGTTAGTACGAGCTTTCTGTGACACGTCAGAAATAGCGCCTCAGGTTCTGGGTCAGGGCAAATAACGTTTCACCTTTCAGAAAGTGGGATTCTGTCCTGTGGATAAAGAAATAGATTTCTAGTGAAGTACTCCATGGCTTCATGCTTTTTTAAGATAGAACTTACTGGTTTCGAGGCACAAAGTGAGTAAAAAAAAAAAAAAAAAAGGCACCCGCTGCTCCATGCCTCCCTGCCTCACCCAGGGTGGGTGCTCTCTCCCTCCTGTGCCTATAACGGTCTCTTTGGAATATCAATTAATGTGTTTACCTAGGCTAGAATTTTATATTAGTTTCATTTTAGAAAGAAGAAACAATAGCTGTCAATCTTATTTTTGACCAGGTGTAGGCAATATGTACACTGTAGTTCAACCATACTGGCTGACGTGACGGGGTGAGTCAGGGAAAGAACTGTCTTCCTGTTTGGCTGAGCTCTCTAACCAATCAGTTTAGCCCAAAGTACAGCCTGGCTTACAGGGGGGGACACGGAGACAATAATGATGGCCGTTTAAGAAACGGATTGTTCTCGAGTGAGTCCTCAATTTGAAGTGTCGCAAGGGATTAAAAACATCACAAAAATTGAAACCCAGAAACAATTCAAAACCCCTCTTCCACAGAGTGCCCACCTATATCTTCTAAGAGTCATAGGAGCTGATTAACTCACTTAACCTTTTTTTGCTGCAATCAGAAGTGAACAGAGAAAAAAAAGTCACAGAACCCATATTTCTCTCTCTGTACCTACCCCTCACACAGCCCCAAAAGAGTAAAATGCAGAAGGAAGGAAGTCATTGGACTGAACTAATAGTTAAGCTGCGCTTTTCAGTGGCCTAGAAGTAGAAGTAAATATGTGCATAGCTTTTACTAAAATTAGAATACCATCAATGTTCTCCTTTCTTCAATCTCTTTACTTACTACATCCTCCTTTGCATCCCCCCTTTACCTAGCATCAGACCCCATCTGAGAGTCAGGTCACATAAAACTGGACATCAGAGCTAAGACATTTGATCACTCCAGAAAAGGCCATCAGTTATTCTTAGTGAGGTGTCTGCTTGTTTCCTGAGACTCAACTTATACTGAGGAGAGCCTGAATCACAAATCCCATGATTTCCCCAAGTTTGCCTTCAGCCTAGCAAATCACTTTTTGGTAATAATGACTACTAAATTATTTTGTTGGACATTAGTAAAAAGTAAGAAAGTGGACACCCCTGCCCTTGGTCAGCCTCTTGACTATGCCACCCTTAGTGATAGAATATTTATCATATAATGGAGAAGGTCCCACATGGGAGCAATGGAAATATTTGAGTCATGATACAGAATACAGTACCTTTTTCTCTGCTTAAGACTGATTTAAAAAAATCATAAAATAAGTTTAGGTTATTTATATACACTCAGTAATATATTTAAAATAATTTTAATTACTAAAAAAAGTCTTCTATGAGATAGACTAGACAACAAGCCCCATATTCTCTCAAAGGCTAATCTGCTTCTGAGAGATTTTTTAAAAAATATTTGTAATTGTAAAATAACATATATAAATGAAAACTTTTTCATACCTAGATACTAAAAAAATAAGAAGTGGAAGTTTCACCCAACCAGGGTGGGGTTTAGAGACAGAAAAGGAGAGAGCGTGGCGCCTGAGTGGTCCAGTTGGTTAAGCGTCTGACTCTTGATTTTGGCTCAGGTCGTGATCTCAGGATCATGAGATCGAGCCCTACCTTGGGCTCCATGCTCAGCAGGGAGTCTGCTTGAGATTCTCTCTCTCCCTCTGCCTGTGCCCCTCCCCCTGCTCACACGCTTTCTCTCCCTCTCTCTCTCTCTCTCTCAAATAAATAGATGAATCTTAAAAAAAAAAAAAAGAATCAGAGTGAAAAATGTTCACTTCATACATTATTTGGTTGCTTTCATACCTCCATTCACATGGTTTCCGGTGCACAGGGTGCTCTGAGGGTAGGATGTGGAGATTATTAGTACAGGGTCCATTATGTCAAAATGCATGACTCCTGTAAACCCCAGGAGCCTTCACGACTACTTGAGAGCTTAGCCCAGACTACTAAAAGTTCACAAATTTGAGTATAATACTTAGTTGAGGAGTCTACTAAATTTCTTGCCTTATTTTAAATTCTGTCTTACTTGGATATCAGTTATATTTTTTAACCATAAATGAGTGCACTGGCTTCAAACGTAGCTATGCTTCACCATAAGAAATCTTAATGTGTAAAACAACTCAATTTGGAAAAGATAAGTTAAGAACTAATTCTTCTGTTTATAAAAGAATTTACCATGGAGTTTCTTTACACCCAACAGTTCCTTGCGCGTTTGAAATATGATTCAATGTACAAAAGTCTGAATCACACATCACTTTTCAGAAACATTTTCATTATGTCTTTCGGTGAGATCTCCCTGTAAAACCCTTAGCACAATACCCAGTAGATAAGCCGTCAAAAAATGATCCGGATCCATAATTATGCCAATGAGGTTCATGTCCATATTTTATGTAGTAATTAGAAAGAGGCACTTCTGAATCTTTTAGAGACAAGGATCTCAAATATAAATGTGAATAAGCGTCATCTGGAGCACTTACTAAAATTGCAAATCCTTGATCTCCACCTAAAAATAATCAGATTCTGTAGTTCCGGGGGGCACCCCGCAAGGTACATTATTAAAACATACCCCCAGATGATGATCATGCACAGTCAGCTGGGTATTAATACAGGGTCTGTGATATTCAGGTGATAGCAAATGCTGTAACTGCTAAAAACCCCAGTGACCTTTATGAGTATTTGAGAACTTAAGATGGCTTGTTAAAATAAATGTCAAAAGGGACAGGGGTGGGAACTTTAAATCAGCTGAATCATAACAACCGGCCACTTTGACTTGGGTTAGAGCAAAGGGCAGCTGAGGTTTCCCCTGGCAATGAGGAGAAGGAACCACCTGCAGAGAGAAGGCAAGTACACGCTGGGATCGCATGTAGAGGTGGGCTAATTTGGGGGAAATGGCAGTTGACTATTTTTCCACTGCCATTTCAGAGATCAAAGGCCAGCAATGTTGGAAGAAAACATATGGTTCAGTTCTGTTATTTCTGTCCCTAAGTATTAGGCTGCCCTACAGAATCTAGAGCCCCCCCCCCTTTCTTTTAATCCACCTCTGTAATCACCTCAACTAAAAAGAAGGGTATTTGTCCATCCCCAGCAGGAAAATGTCAGCAGGAAGGAAATAAAAGTTTGCCTTCCTAGTCCCCTAACCCCTTGCTAATAAGACTCACCATGAAGTTTCATAGAAAAGTTGGGGGAAATTCCCTTCAGGAGGGGAAGCCTTGTTTCCTATTCACATCATTGCCATCTTTTCTTCCTGCCCAATGCCCTACTACTCCAACCTGTGTGACACAGGGGAGTAAGGAAGAACCGTCCCCAGGGTTCTGCTGCTCTGACTGTCAGCCAAGGAGAACACTCCCTTCCCCATCATCAGAGCCTCTAAGACACTTAACAGCTGAACTGGGGCCAAGTTCAAAAGTCCAATCACGGCTGTTGACAAAAGCCATCTCAGCCTGGACACAGTCGCAGAGATACAACGCCTTACCCTACCAAGCTATGCATTTGTAACTTGAAGATACCAGTTAATGGAGGTGGGGTTGTGACTTTTGTTCTTAAGTTCATTGTAGTTTCGAAATGCAAGTTAATCTCAAAGCCCACTATAGAGGAAATCAAAGTAAATTCTGTTCCCTGACATTCCCTTCACTGAAAGCCTCCCTTAAATGGCATTCCTACACAGCAAAATGTGATGACAATGTTGTGAGGATGAGTGTGAAAAGCACTGCCACCTCCTGAAACACCTTGTGAATCATATTCCAAAAAATTAAATTATGGTTTCATTTTGAAGTTCAATAGGCTTTGTTGTAGTCTAGTACATTGGAATGTGGCTGGCTAAGTATGGTAACCATGAAACAGAGTGTTAAATCAAAATATCACATTCTCCAGACGATGGGTGTTTAGCTGTATGTGGATCCCTTACCAATATATTGTGCACACATATATCTTATCACTTTCTCTCCCAACTTTCTAGATAGTCTCTGAGGAAATATTTTACCTCTATTTATAAAGAATATGTTATACGTATTTCTTAAGGCTTTGGACCTATTTCCTAATTACAATTACAAATTTGACAAAAGAAATTCCACTTAAGCTCCTGTACTTACCAATCCGTCTTTGTCATAGGGTGAATCAAAGTTATCCAGAAATTTCCTGAATACTTGTTCCTCGGTCCATTCTCCATTCTGATACTTAGGGTGGTGTTTTGCGTTATATACCTCACGAAGATCTTCAATTGTTATAACTCCGTCTCCAGTCTTGTCTAACTTCCTAAAAGCTTGCATAATTACCTCTTTTCTGGCTCTAGACATGGGAGGCTAGGTAAATAGAAAACAATAGACACACAGACAACACAAGTAAATGAGCTTGTTTTGTACCATACATCATGAAATAGCTGCTTCCTCTCAGGGTTGCATGAAATGGTCTGCACGTTTGTTTGTTAACAAACATTTTAACAAATGTTTGTTAAACAACATTCATGACAATTACTCCAAAAAGTCCCTAAACCTGTTATCAGTCTCCTTCCCACCTCCTCTACAGTACACTGACAACTTCTGAAAACAAAACCTCAAAATAGCCAACCCAAACCATGTGAAAGCCAAACTCAGCAGATACACTGATTCATGAGGCCACTTACTCTTAACGTAAGAAGAAATTCATTGAAGTCTATTGTTCCATTTCCATCTTTATCAAACCTCCGGAAGAGCTCTTCTGCCTCTTCCTTTTCCATGACCACGGCATAATCATTTAGCCCTTTCACAAATTCTTTGAAGTCAAGGGTTCGGTTATTATTGTCATCCATAATTCGAAACACTCTAAAGAAAATACACACATACACACAAAGAGAGAAAGAAAAAAAAAAAACAGAGAACAAGGTGTAAGGATAAAGATTTAAAAATAAACCACTTTCAAGGTTTTTCAAAGTAAAATGCAGAAGCCCTAGATTCTGTTCTCTACCCTCCTTCCAAAATTGGAGAGCCTCTTCCCAGCATCTCATAAAATAAGACGTACTATGTGATTCTAATTCTATCACATTCTGAAAAAGGCAAAGTTATAGAGACAGTAAAAAGACAAGGGGAAGGGGAGAAGAGAATAGGCAGAGCACAGGGGATTTTTAGGGCACTTAAACTATTCTGTATGATTTTATAATGGTGGATACATGACCCTATGCACTTGCTAATGCCCACAGAACTTTATTTTTTTTATTTTTATTTTTTTTAAAGATTTTTTTTATTTATTTATTTGAGAGAGAGAATGAGATAGAGAGCATGAGAGGGGGGAGGGTCAGAGGGAGAAGCAGACTCCCTGCTCAGCAGGGAGCCCGATGCGGGACTCGATCCCGGGACTCCAGGATCATGACCTGAGCCGAAGGCAGTCACTTAACCAACTGAGCCACCCAGGGACCCCCACAGAACTTTATAGTACAAAGAGTAAACCCATTTTAATGTGTACAGATTTTCAAAAAATTATTTAGGAGGTCAGGAGAATTTAACTTAAGCAGACAGTGATAAGAGAACCTAACTGTATGACAAAAGTTTGAAACAATCTCACTGAAGGTGGGGGTGGGGTATGCTGACTTAAGTACCTGTGGAAATGGGTAGAGTCTGTAGGACCAAGGGGCAAGGAACCACACATAAGCACTGAACTCTGGTTGATAAAGATATTGCCCATGGAGATTTGAGTTAACAATTCTGATATGCTGTAAGGTATACTGGAATTGAACAATTAAGTAAACAGATGGCAGATAGTGGAAGCTAGGTGTATCACTGTTGAAATGGGAATTTAGATAAGCTAGTTAAGTGTCTGACTCTTGATTTTGGCTCGGTCATGATCTCAGGGCGGTGGGATGATCGAGCCCTGCGTTGGGCTCTGCACTCAGTGCAGAGTCTGCTTGTCCCTTTCCCTCCCCCGCTCTCCCCCCACCCCCTGCCCACCGCTTGGACTCTCTCTCGAGTAAATAAATGAATAAATAAATAAATAAAATCTTTAAAAAAATGGGGAGAGAGATAAGGCACAGGATCTGACCACTGGAGGCTAACAGTCTCTTTCCCCTTGGATTTCCTGGTCTTGAGGACTTCTCACGCTATCAGAGGGTCCGAGGACAGGCCTTATCGAGCTGGGGGGGGATATTCACTGCAGTGGGATTCTCTCCCATGGCCGCCCCAGAGGTGAGCAAGACCAGACTGCCTGAGAACAACCTCCTCCCTCTTCCACACCCGCCGCTGTTGTCACAGCTGCTGGGAGTGTCTCTCTCCCTGCCCTGCTGGATGTCTCCGGGACCTGGGCATGCCTCTCCCTTCACCTCCAGCTGTCCCAGTAGCTGTACTCTTCTTGTCGCAGACACAGCCTTGCTGAATCTGCGACGAAGACCTAAAAATTGTCACAAGGGACTTCAGAGATCACTTCTTCCAAAGTGCATTTTACAACTAGGGAACGGAGACCCGAGGAGGCCAAGACTTGCTCAAGGTCATAGAGCGGGTAATAGCCTCACCTGCCTGTGTTCTGCCCCTTTACTTCGTCCCCCTGCTACCCCCTGGCCTGGATCTTACCTGCCAAGTCCTTTGATGCCTGCAGAGCCCCTGGCCAGGCACTGCAGTCGGAGTCTTTCAATGGGGTCGGTGGCCGTGGTGAGCTTTTTCTTGGCCTGGATTGCCATCTCTCGATCGTGGCGAGCTGTCCCTGCCATCTGAGAGGAGAATTCACAGCATCTTAGCAGAGCTCGAGCCTCATCACCTGCTTCTGGCTGGGCCAAGGGGTCAGCAGCCTCTTCCCAGAAGGAAAACACTCTCATCCACTTCCCCAGGAAAAGCCTCGAACCTCCCAGAATTTCCAACTTTTGGCTAGACCAACTATGTGCCTGGTGTATTTCTTGCTTACTTATCTAGTCCTGCGGACATCTGACTTCTCCAGCCTGGACAACAGTTATAAATAAACAGCCTTTCCCAGATATACTTTCATCTTGCCGAAACCCTCCTCCTGCCATAAAATGAAAAGTCCCACTTCCCTGTACTATCCTTTTTGAGCCACCCTTCTAGGCTTTATTCTTGTATTTAGCATTCTACATATTCTCTTTGACACCACATTTAGTATTCTCTTCTTTGGTCTAAACATTAATTTTTATTGTTTCTGTCTTGACTGAGATTCTCCACGCTGGGCCTTCATAACTCCTGCCCATAACTAGCAGGTTTTAACAGGTCAGTGTTCGTTGATACCTGGATTCTTAAGACAGAAAATGGTAAACAGACACTCTCTCTCTCCTGACAAATAGATATAATATCTTTTTTTGTCTACAGTTTGGCTTTTGTGTCTTAAATATTCAGAAATAGGAGAGGGTGGGTAAAGGGCAGCTCCCTCCTGAGAGGTCCCTGAGCCAGATACAAACTCCTGCAGTGAGCTTGGGTTTCCAGAACCTGCAGGACAGTGGAAAACACTCTGGGCTTGGGGGCCTGGAGACCCAGGTTCTAGTCCAGACTCCAACCCACTCCCAGTGACATGTGAGTAAGTCTCTGGGCCTCTGGTTTCTCTTCCTCTGTCAAGTGAAAGGATTGGATTAAACGATCTTTCACTTCCTCCCTGTTCCAAAAAGAACTAATCCTCCTATGAGCTCACTGACCCAGTAAATGAGGGATTCTAGAAATTACTTGTCTTAATGTGAGTTGTGAATGAAGGAGCAAGACAGTTGAGGGGTAGGCAGACACAGCATTTAAGTGCAGAAAGGATGGTGTTGGAATGGACCTGCCCTTGGCTCAAGGGCCTCCCCCTCCCTGGCCAAGTGCTGGCACTTCTCCTGAGGGCCACACCAGGAGCGGATTCTTTTCAGCAGGAATAACAACCCTCAGATTCATGCTCTCTGAGGCTATTCCTCTCCAATACAAGCTGTGAGTTCTCCCCACAAAGATGTCATTATTTAACTTTAGAGAGAGGGAATCTCAGACTGAAACCTGAGACCAGAATAGATAAGTCAGGGATAGGAATGCTCATCTGCCTCATTTCCTACCGTACCTCCCAAGAGCCGACTTATAGGTTCCCTCCTTCTTGATCTGCATTCTGATTCCCACGACACGAATGCAACTGGGAGTAATTCTTCTCAGTTCTCTTGGACACCAGGGCAAGAAGGAGGCCTTTGTCTGTTAGGTCTTGGCTGCTTCATTCCACATCAAGAAGAAACTGCTCTGCCCAAAGCTGGGTGGATCCTCCCTCGCTTCCTCCAGCACCGACGGCACAGGTTTACCAGAATTCCAGATGGCCACCCGCCACACTTTTGGAGACCTCCCTCTCCGCTCCTAGCGGGCCTGTACAGTGTTCAAACTCATCCAACAATCTCACCCATGGCCCAAAATCACCTGTCTTCCTGGCAGCATTAGCTTTCTTAAAACCTGCGTTTTCCCGTTACTATTTTGTCACCTGATGTCAAGCTGACAACTCCTGGAACTTGATCCCAGCTTCCAGCCCTAACACCACCCCCATGGAAGGCTTCAGCCACAGTCAGAACCCTCTCCAATACAAGCACTTCCTAGCCTTGACCTTGGGCTGCTAGTGGCACTGGCCCTGGCCTCACCCCACCTGTCCTCTCACCACAGGAGCTGGAATGGAAGCAATCAGCAATCATGTGCCCTCCTCGTTCTTTTTTTTCTTTTTTTTTCTTTTTTTAGATTTTTACTTATTTATTTGAGGGAGAGAATGAGAGAGAGAGAGAGAGAGAGCACATGAGAGGAGGGAGGGTCAGAGGGAGAAGCAGACTCCCTGCTGAGCAGGGAGCCCGATGTGGGACTTGATCCCAGGACTTCAGGATCATGACCTGAGCCGAAGGCAGTGACCCAACCGACTGAGCCACCCAGGCGCCCCTGCCCTCCTCATTCTTAAACCCGCCTCAGGGTCTGCTCCTTCCCCCTCGCTCAGCGCTACCTGCCCAGTGGTTGTCCCCCGCCACTCACCTCCACATCCTCATTTCCACTACTCGCCCCCTGCCTTTTGCACCCTGCCTTCCCCGTTCTGGTTTGCCACACCAGCAACAGTAGGCAGGCAGGGAACGGAGAGACACATAGGCTAAAAACCAGTAATGGGGAGAAGTGAGACCTGGCTCCCATGTGTGTCAGAGACAGCATGAGAAAGAACCCATGTGGGGCTCTTTTTACACACCTTCAAGATAAAATTAAGAACATCAATCGCCAATGTTTATTGTGCCCCCACTACGTGGTAAGTGCGTGCCCCGTCCTCACAAACACCTTAGGAGCGGAATTGACAACAGAAACTCAAACAAATACACATGCATCATGTTCGCAACAGCATTCCTCACAGTAGCCAAAAGGCAGGAACAGCCCAAATGTCCATCCGCAGATGAACAGATGGACAGACTGTGGTTCTGCTTGTCCAAGGCCACCAAGTTTTCAGATGCACTACTTCCATGTGGACCCAGGTTTGGGATCATATTAACACTGCATTATCCTCTACTGTTCCCACGCTCCTGCCTGGTCCTTCTGTGTAATCAGTGTAAACTTGACCCATGGGAGAAGAATCGACTCATTCACTAATTCAACAACTATCTGTTGGGTAGATACTGTTGGTCAGATTCTGCTAGGTGCTAGGAACCCAAGGATGGACTAAGGTCTGTCCCTGTTCCTCGGGAGCCCAGATTTCACTAGCAGGTGGAGAAGGGGATCTACACATGGGTTTTTAGGGTAGAGTGAGAAAAGTACAAGATTAGTGCCTCAGCAGAGAGCCATGGGAATTGGGGAAGTGACCTCAGATCTGGGCCTTGAGGGGTGAGTGGCAATGCAACAGGCAGAGAGCAGGACAAAGCCACTAATGAGAGAAGAAACTGCATATGCACAGAGGCAAGAAAGTAAAGCCAAATAACAGAATATCATTCCGTTATAGAAAGCACTGAGGTATGAACACCACGCTACAATGTGAACGAGCCTCAAAACCATCATGCTAGGTGAAAGAAGCCAGACACAAAATGTCGTATACTGTATGATTCCATTTATAGGAAACATCCAGAACAGTCGAACGCACAGAGAGGGAACACAGACTGGTTGTGGCCAAGGCCTGGGGGAAGGCGGCAATGGGGAGTGATTGTGTAACAGGTATGGAGTTTTTTTGGGGGGGTGGGGGGTGATGAAAATGTTTTGGAACCTGATACAGGTGGTGGTTCCACAACATTACAAATGTACGGTATATTTTTAAATGACTGATTTCATGTTATGTAAATTTCATCTTAATTTAAGAAAAAAAAAAGCCCTATGAGTATTTACAGCTATGATTTCTATTTCACAAATAAAGCAAGTGGGGCACCGTCGGTGTGGCTCCCAGGAATTCACACCCCCCGTTAGGACAGTGAGATGGCCCCGAGCCCCTCCTCCCCCAGCAGACTGGGGAACTAAGGCATAAGCTGGGAAAACAACTTGCTCCAACGTCCTAGCTGACACCCAAACGTAGACCTTCTGACGTTCAAGCAGAGCTCTTTGTACTTCACCACGTTTGTGAAATAAGACAAAAGAATCTCAAAGCACAGTTCGACCCACCCACCCACAGGAGAGCAGGGCAGAGTCCAGGAAAGCATCCTGTGGGTTCTAGCTCCCGCGGCCGACCCTACACAGTGACCACGCACATGGTGACCTCTGGAGGTGACTTTGGTATATTCAGGAAGAAGAAGTCCATTCTCTCCTGTCATGATTCTTGAAACGCCCATGTTGACCATTCGCTTTCATCACTTAAGTTACCCAGTTCATGGACAAACAGCTAGTATGTTCTGTGTGCTGTTTTCAAGTCACAAGTGTCAGAGAGGAAGGATGACTCTGAGAAGCAAGCCCTTGAATAGCGTAGAATCTTAAATTTGATTGAAGATTAACCACTGAAGTCCCATGGTTAAGCAGGACAGGAAACAAAGTTTGGTAAGAACTGGGGGTTTCAAAGAAAGCACAACAGGGAAGGGTTTGGGCGAAGAAGGGTGACACCCTGGGCTTCCGGGGTGTGCATTAAGGCTCCAGGCACCTGGGCAAGAGTCTGTCCCCAAACGTGCGTCACCGACATCACCGCACGGCATTAAGCGTCCCTTGACTGCAGAAGACCCTCCCTGAGCCTCTAGGAGCCCGCCGGATGACAGCAGAGGCGGTCCAGCCCGCCCAGGGCTGGGCCAGGAGAGGATGCCCTCCCCAGGCACGTGGCCGCAGCGCCACCTGGTGTTGGCACCGCATCTGCGCACTTCTCCAACAAATGTTTATAAAGGGCTTAGTTTAGAGCGGGTCACTGGGTTAGACTGGGGAAGGCATAAGAAACACAGTGTTTCCAGAGGAGGTGGGGAGAGAGCAACCCACTACTCAGCCACCGCAAATCAGAAGAGGGTGGCTAACCTGCCTTGGAGCGGAGCTCTCTGAAGACTTCTCAGAGGAGGTGATGTCTAAGCTTTAATCCTAAAGGAAAGAGTGGTTATCCAGGCTAGGGTCGTGGGGGACGGAAGAAGGAAGGGCACTGTGCATTTCCCAAGTGCCAAGGCCCAAGCGAAAGAGAAAGTGGTATAATTACGGACATGCAAGTGTTCTGGCAGGATTGCCGCATGGTGGGCGGGTGGTGAGATGAAGCCGTTGTTGGGATGGGGGGCGGACATGGGAAGGGGAGATTTGGAGAAAGAGAACCCTGGGCAGGTAAGCAGGCAGCAGATCACAAGGAGCCTGGGACACATGCTGGGCAGTTTGGATCCTGTACTGAGAGCAACAGGAGACCACAAAGGGCTTCAAAGAGGGAGTGACAGTTGGGTTGTCAAAAAGCCCTCTGATTCAGTGTGGACAATGGGCGGGAAGGTGGCCCAGACTGGGGACAGCCAGGTGAGAGGTCCCGCTGACTGGGGGAGATATTGGCAGCGGGGACGGAGAAAGGAAAAGAGATCTGAATGTGTGGAGGAGAGGGAGGGCTCGGCGGTGGCCGCCAGAGCTCGGGCTTACTGCTCCCCGCCCCCACCCACCCCACCCACCCCCCCGGATGAGGAGCAAGAGGCAGAGACCTGGAGATGTGGGGCACAGGCCGGGAGGAGCCACCAGCAGCAAAGCCAAAAGAGACTTTGCTACAAGGCTTACCAGGTCTCCTCACACGGGAGCTAGTTAAGGCTTCCTCATCCCACCGTCCTGGGGCACAGCTGCCGGCCACTGCCAAAACGCTCTGCTTGGATTTCAAAAGAAGCATTGTGAGGCAGGATGTGGAAAAGCAAAATGGCATGGAGGTCTGTCTCTTCATGAGTCTCACTGAAAAGTCTTCTTGGCTGAGTTCAGAGACAGATTGAAACTCACTGAACCTTGGAACGGCGTTAAGCCCCAGGTTGTGGTCTTTGGTGCTCTCTTGTGGTAATAAGCTGAATTACATCTTGCTCGTGGCCATAAGTTGAGTTAGGTCTCTCTCTCTCATGAGACTACATCCAACAACCTGCACACTGACGTGAATCTTAAAAGCCAAAGCGACAGCCCCAGGAATCATTTATCCAGACATCCATAAAGAGAAAGCACCAAGATCTTCCACATCCTCTTTGATGCAATACCCGAAGGAAACGTTTCACTCCACCCTCTAAAGCACACTACCCTCTTTGTTTTCCGTGACATTACACTTCTGGTTTTCCTCTTTCACAAAAAGGGTGGTTGCGTGAAGATGCAGAGGGAGCCGAAGCAGGTTTAGTCAGGTC
This sequence comes from Callorhinus ursinus, assembly GCF_003265705.2. Lineage (NCBI taxonomy): Eukaryota > Metazoa > Chordata > Mammalia > Carnivora > Otariidae > Callorhinus > Callorhinus ursinus. The sequence continues at coordinate 65,127,141 of NW_027397065.1, read as the reverse complement.
AGACAAACTTCAGAGAAGGGGAGAGTTAGCCTGTAAGAGTTGGAGGGGAAGACAGAATTAGGGAAACATGTAGAGGGAGCAGAGGGGAGGTGGGCGGTGTGCCCAAGAGGAGGAGGGAAAGCAGTTTGGCCTCGCCTGGCTGGGCAGGGATGGGCGTGCGCCACGATGATAGGACCTGGTTTTGCCTGGACAGTCCTCCTTGCACCCCCACTGCTTGGGGTGCTGAGGCAGGGGGACAGGGTATACAGTGAGGGAACCTCCCCGTGAGGAGGTCGCACAAAGCCCGGCCCTGTGAAAACAGTAACCATCCAGTCTTTCCAAAGACTTCTCCTGCCTCTGAAGGCCATCAAGCCCGGGCCGTGTCGTGAGTTTTGCCTTAAAAACATTTTTAGGCATTTCTGTAACTGTTAAACACCTGCGCCATTACACTAACCATTTCAATAGCAAGGGACCCAGAGTTGCTATATAGTAGCTCCGTGTGATTTTAAACATTCTTCTATTTAGAGAAAAGAAAAGAGCAAGGCAATGTCACAAGTAGGTAGCGGCGGCTTAAACTGTAGAGCTTCAAACTCATTCTTAGGAGGTCAAAGACATACTGGCCTTCTCTCAAGCCAAACCTTTCCCCATCTTCCAGCTCAAGCTTGACCCGGCGCCTAAGGGCCATCCCCATGGGGAGGGAGGACATGCGGGGGTCTCTAAGCCTTTCTCTACTTGGGAATGGGATGTAAGACTCAGATTTTGATTTAGACTCAGTGCATCTTCTGATAATTGAAATGTCATCCAGGGGTGGGGTGAGACATACAACAGATGGTGTTTGAAGGCAATGGTTGGGAAATATTAAGCCATCTCTACTGACTCCATCCAGTCCATTCGATAAACAAGTTACTGCTATGGGATAGATGGCAAAAGCCTGTAGTTCCTCAAGAGTTTCCCTTAGAAAATGCTCCTCTGGAGTAAATTAGATCCCAGGGCTCAGAATAGCCTAGCAGGTGGCTAGGAGGTGTCCCCTCTGAGACTGAAATGAAAGACTCAGAAGATTTGAGGAAAGACATGGTTTCTGCAGTAGAGTCCTGGGAACCCACACCCCCACCCCAGTATAATCACAGGTGTGAGTCAGTGTTGTTGACATCCAGGGGGGGATCCTTCATTGAACCCATCTGAGCTCAATTCAGCTAACCAGATCCTTAGCATCTCTAGCTACTAGCAAGGGGCTGTGCTAATTCTTCAGGCGGTATTATAGAGCTGTGCTACCAGCCAGGTATGATTTCACCCACCCTGCCCTCCCTCCCCATCCCCAGGGGATATTTGACAATGTTTGGAGACATGTTTGGTTGTCACAACAGGGGTCTGGGGGTGCTACCGGCACCTAGCAAGTAGAAAGAAGCTAGAGATGCTGCTAAACATCCTACAATGCACAGGGTGGCCCTTGACAACCAAGAACCCTCCAGTCCAGAATGCCCGAGGCTGAGCAGCCCTGCTGGAGAGAAAGAACTAGGAACATCAGGGACAATGAGAGCATTAGAGGTGGTGTTGGAAAATAAATGTCCATGCCCCACCCCAAGCACAGGAAGTTAGAATCTCTAGGTGTGAGTGCAGGGATTGGCTCGGGGCTCAACAGGGAGCTCAAATTCACGGCCCTGCAATCAAGACCCTGAGCTGAGATGGAGAGTCAGACACTTAGCTGACTGAGCCACCCAGACGCCCTTCAGAGGGTTTTAATGTGCCCCAGAGTTTGAGAATATACGCAACAGGAGCTACAAGGTCCCTCTAGTGGCAGGAGTGAGACCTTGAGGGGAGGGGCTAGAGGAAAGATTATAACATAACCCAGGATAAACAAACTGAGGGTTCTAGAGGGGAGGGGGGTTAGCCTGGTGACGGGTATTAAGGAGGGCACGTACTGAACGGAGCACTGGGTGTTATACGCAAACAATGAATCATGGAACACTACATCACAAGCTAATGACGTAATGTATGGTGATTAACATAACATAATAAAATTAAATTTTAAAAAAATTCAGGCATGAAAAGAAGTGGTAGTAACCGCAATTCTAACCGCTCCTGGGGCCATGCCCGAGGCTCAATGTTTTACGTGCGCGAGCACAAGGCCTCAAGTGGCAGGTTCTATCAAATATTGCCGCCCTATGCCAGGAAGTCGGCACTGACCCAGAGAACCCGGCTCACTGGCCCGAGAAAGTGCCAGAGGCAGTGGCAGAGTTAGCTCTGACACCTGACTGTGCTCTGCCTGTCCCCACATTCAACAGCGACATCACGGGGCTCATACATTGCTTTGGGAATTCAGCGAAGGTCCGTGAAATGAGAAGGAAAGCAAAAGCTTCAAGGAAGCCACTGCCTAGGAGGGCTGGAAGGCTTTCACTGCAGGGGAGGGAAGGGGGGAGCAGAGCAGAGCAAAGCCAGGCCACAGGAGGGTCCTAAACACACCCCCCTCCCTCCTGCCTCAGGGTCCTTGCTCAGTTCGTAGAGTGATGTACAAGGTGTTGGGTTTTCGTTTTTTTTCTGAAATCTAAATTCAAAGCTACTGCGCTGATTATCTTCCATTATATTTACTCTTTTCCCACAAATTATTTTTAAAATTTTTCCACAGCATATGAATAGAAGAAAGAGCTGGGTTTTGTTTGGATTGCTAACTTCCACGTAGATCTGAAGTATGACAGTGTGTAATCCATACTTTAACGACATTAGCACACTGGAAATGAGATGTCACTGAAGTCTGGCATCTTATTGGGTTCTCTCTGTGCCAAAATACATTTTCTCAAGATGTGTAAATTTCACGCTTTAGCTGTTGTCCACAGGCACGTTTCTCTAGAGCCCATGTCTGCTCAATCATAGTCTTTTATTCTTTCTGCTGATCTTTGGGATGTGATTTAAGTCCTCATGTTACTGTTTATGATATGGCATGATTTGAGAATAATGTTTTATAAATATCAGTGTTGTAAAGTGTCTACTTCATACATCTGCTTGAAATTTCATTTTATTAATTCAACCAGGGCTGGGATTCAGGCTCAGTAAGGTAGGTGGCTAGGGTGCAATGTTTAAGGAGGCCCTCAATCTCAGGACTGTGCAAATGTCAACCTTGCACTTGCCCAAGCCTAAGAGTCAGTGCCTCCTTAAATATTGTGCCCTAGGTGCCTACTTTGCCTCACCCTAGTCCTGGTCCTGAAGTCAACATATGTTTATTGAACACCTGTTATGTGCCACACAATAGTAACGAATGAGGCAACCAAGGTCCCTTCCAGGAGTTTCCATTCCTCAGAGTAGTTTTAACTTTGTTGAATTTGAACTACATCCAAACATTGCAACTGGTTTATTCTAAGGTCATTCCAATCTCCTGTGACTGCTGCATTCCTCTTTCAGTTGGGTGGCCACGTGAATGAGTTCTGGCCAGAGACTCAACTAAAAGTACTGAGGATTCTGGGAGAACTCTTCCATCTTGTTTGCCACTTCCTGCCTTGAACAAGAATGCAATGTCTAGAGACGTGGCAGCCTTTCTGCAGTCATGAGGAAAAACCCAAGGGAATCACAGAGGATACCAACTTGTAGTCCTAATATCACTGTGCTGCTGAACCAAGTCAGCAACTGCCTAACTCCACACCCCTGTCATGAGGAACCTATTTGCTTAACACACTATTGGTCAGGTTCTCAGTTACAGCCCAAAGTATTTCAAACTGATATGATTGGCAAAAGCTTATTTGTGCTTTTGTGCTTGGATTGACCCTAGATATTGACCTTTACCTGGGTAAAATAACTAGCAATCCAGTGTGAGGAGAGAAGCTCCCCCTGAGAAGTGGGAAGGGAGATAATGTAACTCCATTATAATCTGTTCTCTCCGTGGAATTTTTTCAGCATTTAGCAACCTCTGCAGCATTTTTGGCTACAAAGGAGAGTGAGAAATACTGTTTAGCCTTATATTCAAGGACCCATATAACTAACACAATGTGATACCAGGTTTACTAAAGCACAGAGGCCCCAGGGTTATGAGATCCTTATAATGAGCATCCCCTGGGAATCTCTGGAGGCAGGAGGCAGCGTAATAACACTCTCCTTGCTGTCTCCTTCTCCATCTTGCTCTGCCTTGAGTCTCTGGGGGTTTTACCGGGAAATTGCTTGCAATCTATTCTGGTCAGGCATCATGCTACATGAAAGATCTTAAGGAAGCAGAGTAAGAAAAGATTTAAGCTACACAAAAGTAAACAAAGATTTGACTGGATTTATGTACAAAATGCAAACAATAATAATAATAATAATAATACAAAAGAAAAATAAAACTTTTGTTTCAAACTCCCTGGTTTTAGTGACCAGGCAACATTCCAATATCCCACTTTACAGGTACTGTGAGACTTTGACCTCAGTGATTTCAAACCCACTGTGAAGACAAACCCCAACTGTATTATCTCCCACTACTTTTAGATGGGAGTAAAGGTCTGACTACCATTTGTATTTTTGCAACATTAGAAACAAAATAACTTACTTAGTAACTATTTTATTGTCACTTATAATGCTTCCTTTGGAGTCATTTGTCTATATAATGTTTATTTTATTGCCACTTAGAAATCCAGCCAATTATTTGCATCTTGCAGGCTCTTAACCCATACTTCCAGAAAACCAAGAAGTGTTGATGGATAGAAATCCAATGTCAGAGTGACAGCAGCAGTGTAGACTGGCATATCAGATAGGAATTGTGTCCAACTACTCATAACAGAAACAGGTAACTGTCTCTGAAAATGATAGAGGTTTATTTTCCTCTCATGTAAAGAAGTTTGGAGGCATTTCAGAGAGTCCATGTCCCAAGAAACTATGATCTTTCTACCTTACTGTTGTTTTTATCCTCAAGGTTGCCTCCAGTTACAAAAGAACCATAGCTGTTCCCACCATTGCATCCACACCCCAGGCAGCAGAGAAGAGTGAGGACGAGAAGAGTGTACTTGGTAGCTGAGTCATCCCTCCTTAATGGCTCCCACAGGACTCTGCCCAACTCCTTCCACTGAAATCTCATTGGCCAGTCCCACAAAGGAGGCTGGTGCTATGGTCTGAATGTTCATACCCTTCCAAAATTCATAAGTTGAAGTCCTAACTCCCAGTATTAAGGAGGTGGGGAATTTGGGAGGGACTTAAATCATGAGGGTAGCATCTTCATGAACGGGATCAGTGCCTCATAAAGGAGGCTCTGGAGAAATCCCTTGCCCCTTCTACCACCTAAACAGCAGAGCGAAGGTGATGGCTCTATACCAGGTAGAGGGCCCAACCATGCTGATGTCTTGGTCTTGGATTCCTAGCCCGCAGAATTATGAGAAATACATTTTTGTTTTTATAAGCTAACCAGTCTGTGGTATTTGTCTAGAACAGCCCGAACAGATAAAGACAGCTGAGAAACCTAATTTTGGGCTGGGTACTTTGCCATCCTTCAGGTTGTGTTTATAAAGAAGAGGAAACTGGCAACTGGCAATTTCTGCCACAGTTGGCAGAAGAAATAGAGTCCTTCTAGAAAGTGTGTGAGCACATCCAGATCAGTTTATTCCACAACATCATGCGAAGTAAGCAGATCACCCTGATGGAGGAGATGTGAATCATGGAATCAGAAGTTAGCACATTGATGACTTCTGGTCTCTCAACCTCTGTTCCCCCAAAGAAACTAAGATCCACCTTTCTCTGGGCAGTTATCGAGAAGACCTTGCGTTTAAGCCTACATAACCTAAAATGGTCTAGACCTGGGGACATCAAACCACAGCCCATGGGCCAAATTTGCCCCTCCACCTAGTTTTGTAAATAAAGTTTTATTGGAAAATAGCCACACACATTTGTTTATGTGTTATCTGTGGCTGCTTTCATGCTACAACAGCAAAGTTCAATAGTTGCTGCAGAGACCTGGCCCACAAAGCCTGAAATATTAGTTTGACATTGACTAGATTGCTCTTTCAATCTTCTCAACCTATGCCACTCTCCTCCACACCTTGTCTTGAAAATCACAGTAAAACTGGGGATGAACTCACTCACATCACCTGCCCCAAGTCTATAAAGGTATAGACTGACTTCGTCCTCCCTCCCCCGAAGGAAGGGAAAATCGCCTCCCATCTAAGGATAATCTCCACCTACAACACAAATTCCCACCCCTCTTCAACCCTCAGCCATCAGTTCTGCCCCTTTCCTCCCCTCCACCAGCTCCTCTTTTTAGTTCATGAATCTGCAGCGGCCCCTCCACCCTAGACCGCCTCTAGCTCTCTCCCTGCAGAGCCCAACTACCTGAAGGAGTCTCACACTTCTCCACTTTCCCACATCCCATTCCTACTTCAGTCCACTGCGGTCTGGTCTCCACGGAGCATCCTCTCAGAAGCACTGCCAACCTGACTGCCAACTTCAACTGTCACTTCTAGTTTCTATTTCACTTTGCCCAGCAGTTGACGCTATTGATCATTCTTCCTTCTTGAAACTTCTCTCTCAGTGTCTATGCATCTACTTTCCTCTGTCTCCCTTCCTCTCAGGTCTGACCTATTTTGCCTCTCCCTTGTCCTCTGCCTGCTTTTTTTTTTTTTTAATTTATTTATTCATGAGAGACAGAGGGGGAGAGAGAGAGAGAAGCAGAGGGAGAAGCAGGCTCCCAAGGAGCAGGGAGCCCGATGCGGGACTCGATCCCAGGACCCTGGGATCATGACCTGAGCCGAAGGCAGACGCTTAACCATCTGAGCCACCTAGGCGCCCCCTCTGCCTGCTTTTTAAAATGCTGCTGTTTCCCAGGATTTGACCTTTTATCCTCATCATGCTCTCATGCCATCCCATGGCCATTTCAGCCACATCCACTGACAGAATGATGACTCCCAAATCTTTATTTTAACTCATGCACTGTGCTAGCTTCAGAGTCAGATTTCAAATTTCCCACAAAATGTGTGCACTTCAATGATCTACAGACACCTCAAGTTTAATGCTCCAGAACCAAGTTCATTATCTTTTCCTCTTATTCCTTGCCTCAGGAAATCATACCACCATTTCCCCAGGTCATTACCTTAGACTCCTCCTCACACTCTACATGGAATCAGCAGCCAAGTCCTGTAGACTTTCACCACCTTGACACGCCTTGCCTCTCTGTTCCCTCCCTCACCTCCATTGCCATGGATACCACCTTAGTCCAAGACCTGGTCACCTCCCATTTCCACTATTGCAGTTACCTCTTAGCTGATTCCTTGTCTCTAGTCTTCCTCCCCTCCAACCATCCTCCAGATAACTGTCAAAGCAATCTTTAAAAATTGGAAATCTGAACTTCACACTCTAAAAAACCCTTTGGTGGCTCCCCATTGTGTGCAGGTAAACAGCAAACATCTTAGCATTTGAGGTATACACTGGCCCTGCCTGTCTCTCCGGCCTTGTTTCTAGTATTTCTCCACCCCTTTAAAATCCATTCTGCATTTATACCCACTCACATTCCCCAAACACCCTATGGTTTTCTGTCCCTGTGCCTTTATACATGCCATCCCACGTTAAGGAATACCTTCCCTCACTTGTTGGCCTAGAGAAGTCCTGTTCTTCCTTGTAGAGTCACTATGGTGAAGCCTCACATAACTACTCTCACCAGAGTGAAACAGCTTGCATCTTTCTTTGTATAATCTGTGCAAAACCCAAACAGTGTCCATGTTGAATCATGATGCAACTCTTTGCTTTCAGAACTGCCTCTCCCACTAGACTAGGAGATTCTTAAGGGCAAAGGCTGTAAACTTTTTGTCTCCTGTCATATCATCAGCACTTAGCAGGATGCTACTAGATTGCTACTGGAATTGATCATTGCTATTGTTAGTAGATCATTGTTATTTGAATATAAATAGAAATTAATGTCCACAATTTAAACCTCAATATTTAAGATGCATAGTTACAAAATAAAGACATTTCTGTAGTGATAAGATTTTGGTTAAAAAAAGAAAAATAAGAGCTCTAAAAACAGGAAACAATTTCATCTACTTAGTATGATTTAACTACACCCCAGACTAAAGGCAAGATAAATGGTACTGCTATTTAATAAGGTCCTTCTCAATTTTGTGATCAGTCAAATCAGCTCTACAATTTTTAGCAAGCTCTGTCCAGCCCACTTTAATATGAATTCTGTTTTTGTTTTTGTTTTTATAATCTAAGTGGTTAGTTCAGCAGGGTATGGCAGAAATACCACATCTTCCAATGTCGGAAGAACCAAGGTCTGAATCAAAGCTCAGTCTCTTAATTGTATTATGAGTTGGAGATATTTCATCTTCTTGAAGTTCGGTGTTTTCAATGGTCATACAAGCTAGTGGAAGCAATTCACCCAAACACTTCACACTTCGGTACTCTGTACATAGTGACTGCTCAGTGATGTTTATTTCCTTCCCCTTTACAGAATAAAATTGATTTCTGTACCTTTTTATCTGAGCATTTCTTCACAGAGATGGCAAATCCTCTCCCAGAACCACGCGCTTTCCTCCTTAGACTGACAACCAAGAACTCATCAACTGCTGGTTTTCTCTTTAGAAAGTAACACCTTTCAGTCTTCTCTTTCTTTGTTTCGCTAAAACTAAACAAAGTGGTCAATATAATAGATCAAAAACATTGATTTACCTTAAATGCCAACCTGCTGCCACCAGTTGCTGGGAAGTGAAACTACGGACGCTCTCCCCAGGTCTGTGTCTGGGAGGACTCAGCCCCTACCATCCCCCTTGGCCTCTACCCAGCCACCTTCCTCCGCGGTCTTGCTGGCCGCCCTCCTGGCGCCGATTGCACAGTTTGGACTCACTGAAGCAGAGTCACAGCCTGATTGGCTTAGCTCACTGTCAATCCCTACCCTGGCCCCGCCTTCTCTCAAGTTTACACTTTTGTTGCCTAGGAAATGCGGTGGCTGTGAAAGCCCAAGCAGTTTCCCGGGGAAGGAAGCCAGCAGGAAGTGTAGCTGGGGATTGTTTGGTTTCAAGGACATCAAAAATTGCCTCTTGGTTGTATAAAATAATGTTCAGCAATAAATAAATAAATAAATAAATAAATAAATAAATAAATAAATAATGTTCAGCAAATTGCCTTACTCCATTACGCAATCCTTCCTGCCCTCTGTTGCCTCCAGATGGCATCTTGCTAGGGTGTCTCATTATCTCTCAGGTGAGGCTTAAAACCTCCACACACAGGATGCCACGTGTAATTCTAAGTGATTCAAAGTCCTCTCCTTCTGCACAAGTTCACACTGGCAGGATGCCATTCCGTACTGTTTCCGCCCTTGCTGTCTTTTCTCCTTTCTTCTCCTCCTTCTTCTCACTTCTCTTTTTACACTTGTTCCTTAGCAATGAATTTGCCACATTAGAAGCAGTCTCGTGTCCCGTTTAGAAAAGAGCGCCTAACTCACGCTCTCCTTCATTCTTGTACCCCTGACATCCACCCGACCTCATCATTTCCACCCTTTCTCTCCCTTCTGTCATGAAGTAGTCCAAAAAACTAGAACTCTAATGATGAAGGCTGGAGTTCCACATTCTCTTCTGCATTGTACATTACGTGGATTCTCAGACGAGTGTGGCCATTGATTTCTATAATCTCTACAGAGGACATTATATTTGTCTTGTTCACTTCTCACCCTGGCCCTGGAGATCAAAGAGGTGTATTCTCTGTGGATTTTAATAAAGATTTGCCTTGGTTGAAGGAATTTCCATCGGAGTGTGGTTTGAGGAACAAAAAGGGGCCACTTGCAAAATAAGTCCTTTGTCTCTCTTTTAGGATAAATGCTGTTTTCAGAAGGCCCTTCTCTATGGTACATGACACCCACCAAGCAGTAAAAAGCTATTGACACTGGCAAGGTACTTGATGTGCGACCCACCTCCACTTCAGGATAGTTCTGAGTGTCTTCCCCACACACCGTTAGCTTTTCATCCAAAAACATGCCTCCTTACTGCAGCTGACCTCAAGGTACTAAGCTGTATCATTTCATTTTCACTAAGTGAAATTACTAAACTAAACTAACCAGTGAGACAAGACGCACTGCGAATATCGGATAGATATTAACTTTCAATTAATTCATCAGTAAGACTGCGGGAAGCCACATGAGAGGACCAGCATACTCTGGATCATCTTTGCATCTTCCACAGCACCCAGCAGGATGCCCTGTACAAACAGGAAATCAGTCAATGTTGGCTGAGTCAAATTGTTGAACTGGGTAAAATGCACTCATATTAAGGACATTCAAAATATGAAATCTAGAAATAGTTCCTTGGACTAAGTAGAAGTTTGCTTAATACAAGTATTCCATTTACCTCCTTTTTCAAGGATAATTGGTTGACATTTAAACAAATAACCATCTCACAGTAGCCTGCAATTAGGATGTGATAAACCAAACAACAGAAGATTGACATGGGGGGAAAGCACATCCATAAGAGCATTTACTGTAGGAACCAATACATGATCGTAGTTGGTGCTAATGTAGAAGCAGATAAGCAGAAGAATCATTACATAATGAAGGAAAACATAAATGACAAATTGAACTTCATTTCAGAATCTTAAAATGTAGCTCCAAATACATGTATTTTGTATGTAGATACTTACTCTGTGTCATATTTCAGGCCAATTAAAGATCAACAAATTAAATATTTTGCCTGTGTTTATCACTTCTCAATTGTGTTATTTTAGGTTACAATTCTGGAACCACTCCAGGTCCCACTCACAAAATAAATTTGGATTAAGTTTGATATATGAACCTGATCCCTTAGTCTGTTTACCATCAGTCCTCTGATTCTTCAAGAAGTACCTCCAATTCTTATACACACTATCCCTTCTCTCTTCAAAACTGTGCTAGCTCTATCACTTTAGAAATTATTAAAACGTATTTGCGCTTCTAATTATATTCAAATGCAACAATAATTCATGAATACTACATTTTAAGGGACTCCACAGAGTGACACTGAAAAACACATCTCACACATAGAGATTTTCAAATCAATTTTAAAGTATAATTTGCAGACAACAAGCTGCATCCCTTATATGGATATCATACAAATGTTACTCCATTCACCTATTGATGAGCGTGTAGTTTTTTCTTAGTCTGGGAGTTACTATAAATAAAGCTGTTATGAACATTCTTGTACAGATTTCCAAGTAGACATAGACTTTCATTAACTTGAGTAAACACCTAGAAGTGGAATGGCTGGGTCATGTGGCAAGTGTGTGCTGAACTGAGAAACTGCAGAGCAATTTTCCTGTGTGCCTGCACCATTTTCACACCCGACTCAGCAATGGAATGAGTATGAGTCCCAGTAGCTCTGTCTTCCTGCTAACTATTCGTATGATCAGTCTTTTTAATTTTAGTCATTCTAGTAGGTGTGCTATGATACTCTGGTTTTATTTTTCATTTCTCTAATGACTAATGCGTCGAGGAATTTTTCTTTTTTTAATTTAATTGAATTTTATTATGTTATGTTAGTCACCATACAGTACATCATTAGTTTTTGATGTAGTGTTCCATGATTCATTGTAATTTTTCATGTGATTATTGGCCCTTTGCACGTCTTCTTTTGAGAAGTGTCTGCTCAAAACTTTTTGCTCATTTTTATGTTGGTTGTAAGATTTGTTTAGATATCCTAAATACAAGTTCTTTGTCTGAGAAATGTGCTACAATATTTTTTCCCAGTTGATGACTGATATTTTTGTCTTCTTATGCATGTCTTTAGAAGAGTGAAAGTTTTTCATCTTGATAAAATCCAATTTATCAATGTATTTTATGATTTGAGCTTGTGTGATCTGAACAATAAATCTGTACTACCACAAGACTATACTGACTTTCCTTTAGAATGTTCATAGTCAGTGTTCACATGTAGGGTGATGATACACTTTGAGTTCATTTTTCTGTATGGTATGCACTAACAGTCAGTGTCTTTTTGTGTATGTTATTAAAGAAAAAAAATCAAAGGCCATTCAGATATCAGTTGTTCCAGTACAATTTGCTGAAGAGATTTTTCTTTTCCCAATGACTTGTCTGTGTACCTTCTTCATGAATCAACTGAAGATGTCCGTGTGGGTCTATTTCAGAGTTTTCAAGATACACTTGGGAGTGGTAGCCAGAAACAAATCACAGAGGGCTTGTATTCCATGCAGTGAGAGCCAACAAAGGATCTGAACCAGGGAATGATGAGATCATATGTCCATACCATCAAGGCCATGCTGACAGTCTGCCCAATGGAGAAGGTTTCAATGGCATGAGAGTGGAGGCATCATCTCCGCTCACTGGCTGCCTTGGATCAGATTCCCTGGATGGAGGTGGAGCCTAGGGAAGCAGCAGGCACAGAGTTGGCCTCCCTGAGTTATAACTCTTCAGGGAGGATGACATGGTGGGAGTGGGAATAAGAGTCATCAGCTGGAAGCCCCATCCCTTGGTCCCTTTGTTGGTTATGAGAAAAAAATCTTGGCTATTTATTCTAATGACAACACAGAGAAAGCTTCAGGTCTGCCTTTCAAGGAACTATTACCAGAGACCAATTTCAAAGATTTCATAAGAATTGCAGAAATAAGGCCTTGAATTACACACACACACACACACACACACACACACACACACCCTCATGGGACATGCTTGTGGCTCTAGGTGACACTGCAGCAAGAGAACTCACAGAACTCAGTAGACACCTGACCCCAGCTCTGCCTTCTACCCAGAAAAATCTTATCCTGACATTGGCAAGGGTGGGCCTCTTTCCACTTCTGCAGGGATTTTTTTGTAGTAGCATCCTCCATTTGAATTATTTCAACATGTGGTCACAACTTCGAATTGAGCAATTAAAAATTCTGGCGTCTGGGGCCATTCCATATATCTACTGTATTATTCACTATGTTTCATATACAAGATACCGTACATTTGAAACATTTAAGGATACATTGAATTCCACATGAAAACACAAAATCAAATATGATGGCACAATCATAGGAAGGTAAAACATATTAGACAAGGAACCTACCAGAGAGGGAGCCTGCTGTCTAGTAAAGGAGACAGAAAAGTGCAAAAAAAGGGGGAGGCAGGGGCTACACAGCCTTTTTCAGAGAATCAAACACCAAACATATAAATACCCTGGTGGTTAAGGCACATGTTTTTGAGTGTATTTTGTGAGGAACTGAATGCAATTCCTATACATAGAGGGATATTCTGTGCCATATTTGGGGAGCAGACGGATGTTTCCTAAATCAATAAAGTCCTGGGAACTGTTGTTATCACAGGACCTAAGTTTCCAGAGCTTCATAGGGAGGTCCGGGATCTTCAAGTGAGGTTTTCATAACTATATTTTAAGAGGGGCAATCTTGAGAAGGGAACTGTGAGAAGTGAAAACCACAGCATTAGCTGTGACCCAAAGGCAGGCTCCATGTCTGACCAGCAAAGGAGGTACTCTACACAGGAGGGGATTCAGCACAGAGAACCCAGGTGGAGTCCTGGGAGGGTCATCCCTGTCTAGCTGCAGGGTGGAGACCAGACTTCCTGAGCTTGGAGGTGAGGTGAGAAAGAGATACAAGAGGAAAACCCAACATGGAAGTACTGGCCAATATCTTATGTCATATCATGAAATGTGAGAAGGGGCAGAGAGACTGAGAGGTGTCAGACACCGAGGATGAAGTAAGCATGGCCCTGTGTCTAGAGACAGAGTAGGGAGGATGGTGGGGCTGTCTCCTGAAGGTTTGGGTCTGAGTGAGGAGACCCCTGAGCAGAGGCAAGTCAAGAAGCCGAGATCAAATTCATAGACACAGAAGTAGAACTGGGGTTGCCAGGGTGTGGGGCTGGTGGTGGGAGCAGGGATATGAGGAATTACTGTTTGATCAGCATGGCGTTTGAGTTTGGAAAGATGAAAATTGTTCTGGAATGGGTGGTGGTGATATTTCCATGATAATGTCAATGTGCTCAATGCCACTGACTGTACAATTACTGGCTAAATAGTAAGCTTTACAAAATATATATTTTACCACAATTTGAAAAAATAATCCAAGATTACTTCATAAGAATTTCCAAACAGAGGCAGAAACAGTGAGGATATATTTCTGCACCACCCTCAAGTACCACCAGGGGTGTCCTATGCTGGGGAAAGCCTTCTACAACCAGTGGCTCCCCAAACACCCATCATGGATGCACCTCCATCAGGCCTTCTTCAGCTTCCTGGCCCCACACAGCCACCTGGCCACCATGCCCAGCAGCTTCCCACAGAGCCACAGGGTGCCCAGAGTGACCAGCAGCAGGAACAAGAAGATGTCCAGCAGGTACCGCTCATGCCACGGCTGCTGCAGGCCGTGGGGCTTGAGGTGTGCCGCACCCCCGGTCTGGAGGATGTGGTCGATCCAGCCCACCAGCCTCTGAGCAGGGGTCAGGGGGTGGGAGCGCCTGATGATGCTGGCGGCCACTGCTGCTGACTTGTACCTGTTGGCAGAGACAGAGGCAGGGTGTCACTCATGTGCTCTCAGAAGCCTTAGAGACCTCATATCACACACGCACATTTTCATCCGTATGACAAAAGACTCAGTTTCAAGAAAAGTGGTTAGCTTGGCCTTGTCACAGACTAACTGGGTCCCATTGAAAAGTTCTAGCTGGTCTTTCCATGCAAAGATCCATGCCTAGGGCTAAAAGTGTTAAATTATAAAAAGGTGACTAAGCTGTAAGGACAAGTCTTTACCGAAGGACACTTACGGTATGATAAAGGAAAAAGTGTACAGGAATATATGGGATGTAACATACACCCGATTCAAGGTAAATGTCCTTGGGACCCTAATAAGATATTCGGTCCATCATGGTTATCTCATCATTTTGCTGGATGGCAATTTACATAAGAGAACATGGGCCCTTTTATTGACTCACTTAACAGAAATTCATCCCAACTTACTTTTGTGGCAGGCCCTGTACTATGCCCTGGGAACACAGGGGAAAACAAGAGACACACTGGGCTGTCCAAGGGAGCTGACTCTCTACTTTCTAGGGGACAAACAATAAATTTAAAAAGAAAGAAATGGGTTAGTTAATGATCCTGAGAAGTGTTAAGAAGGAAAAATGAATTATGATTGAAGAGGGTGGGAGAGGGGAGCACATTTAAGACTGTCACACAAAGACCTCCTGCCTCTCTGAGGGGAGGACGTTGGAGATGAGTCCAACTGTATGAAGGAGCTAGGTCTGTGAAGAGAAGGGAAGGATATCCTAGGAAGCAGCACTGATAAACCGTCTGAGGCAGGAAACACTGTGGCATATTGGGGGACAGGAAGGTGACCTCCTACTCAGTGTAATTCTACTATCAGTAGTCCCAAAATATAAGACCTGTCACAGACCCTATGTAAGTAGGTCAGAGTCCTCACAACTCTTACGGAGAAATTGTTCTCAACATCTAATCTGAATTGCCTAGACTTGCTCTCAGAGTAAACAAGTCAGCCGTTAGCATCGCATACATACTATTCCACATCTTGGAAGCTTCAGCTTTTATGGCAAAAAAAGTGGCACACAGTGCCCTTTGTGTTGGATGTCTTCATTCAGCCTAAGTGAACACAAGCCCGGAGAGCTCCATACCTCTTGTCTTCTATGACTTCCTTCATCTTCAGAGCTAATGTCTTTGCCTTAACCTGCTTTAACTGGATAGACACACCAAACTTTTTGGCTTCTACTCGGACCAGGTTTTCAGCCTGTTCTCCAAGGACAGGAATCCCTACCATGGGTACACCATGTTGGATGGCCTCCATTATGCTATTCAATCCACCATGAGTGACAAAGAGACGGATCCGTGGGTGAGCTGTTGCAAATCAGGAACAAAGTAGAATATTTCAGGGTGAAAATTTTCAGAACATCTTTTGAAAGTATCAAGGGCAGAAAAAAATACAAAGGGATCTTAAAGTATGTTGGAGAAAATGAATTTGCTGAATTAGCTTAGGGCACACTCAAGGGCACATATTCCCCAAGATACAAAATTCTGGTCTTGTCTCCATACAGAGATTCCTCTAAATTGATCCATCTAAGACTCAGACCCCAGGGACAGCTGCTGAGAATAGTACTAAGCACAGCATTTTCTTCCATCCATCCATCCATCCATCCATCCATCCGTCCATCCATCCATCCATCCATCCGTCCAACCATCCGTCCATCCATCCATCCATCCATCCGTCCATCCATCCTTATCTACCCACTCTGTCTCCCCCTTTGCTCCTCTTATGTCTGTTATCTCACTATTACTTTCTCCCAGTGTCACTCTCTTTCTGTTTATATGATTTACTATCTCTGTCTCTATCTCTCATTCTCCAGATCCCATGCTTTCCCTTTCACTGCCCATTCATTTCCCTCTTATCTGAAGGCTAACACTTTTATTGGCATCATGTGGCAGTCATCAAACTTACACTGTATGTCCTTTCTCCTCAATTTCACAAGAAATCCTCTAAAGTAGGCAATGATGGACCACCCATCTCAGTATTTCCAGTTCCTATGTGCTCATCTCACTCTTATTTAGAGAAAACTAAAACAAGTGCTAATAATGAAGAGTTCATCTCAAAACTGCTTCTCAATAGAGATGTGCATCAGAATCTATTTGTGTTTCTTTGAAAGTCAGAATTCTTTTCCCTATACCATGTCTTGTGAATAAATGTGCAGAACCCTCCATCTTAAGTTCTCATAATATGTTTGTGAGCCATAATCTTGGGGATGAATGTCTGATATAGACAGTGGTTATGGCACTGAGGGGCTCCAAAATGTTGCACAAGGCCAAAGGGGTGTGAGGAGCTCTCT
>NW_027397065.1:65065614-65110414 GCF_003265705.2 Callorhinus ursinus | reverse complement strand
TTGATTAACACAGTAATGGGGAAAAACACTGACGACGCCCCCATGGAGTTAATTCAAAGAGTTCATTCAAACTCAGGTTAATTTCATGTCTCTCAAAATCACCACTAGGCAGGCCCCTAGCCTTGATGATACTAATTGGGACATTCTGAGGAAGAAACATGTAAATATGAGCAGGTTAGAAGGGACACCCACCCCCAAAATATATGTATGGCAAAAAATGGGAAATTGCAGGATAGAAGAGTCAGGAAAGAAATTAAAACAGAGTTCATCAGTTTTAATATATGTAGAATCTAACATTACTTAAAAAAGAAATTATTACAGAGAAATGACAAAGATTGGCTTTTGTGACTTTACATCAGAGGTTCTAAATTACTTTAAACATCGGATGGGATGCACCAAAAACAAACCTTAATCATCCTGGTCAATACTGGGGGAAAATAACAGATATATTGTAAATGCTCACCAAATTTATCGAAGTACATCTGCACTCTTAGGAGTTACAAAATATTAGATAGAGGACAATTGTGCATGCCCTGTCTTAACTACTGGGATTAAATATCTCATAGTCATAAGAGCCATTGGTTAAGTTATTTCATAGTAGCAACGGTTGCTCTTATGTAACAAGTCATAAAATAAAATTAAGGTTTTAGTACTAACAGCATGACAAAAAAGGATTCATTGGATCGGCCAAACATATTTAAACTGTTAATACAATCAAATATATTTTGATAGAGTGCCTTCAAGGATTAAATCCCATTAAAAATCATCTATTAACAAAGGAGTGATTACCCCACTGGTTCTCCATTTAATAGCCTAATTTAGACTATTCTTAAACCTGAATGAATGGTGCTTCTCAACGGACTGCTCTAACTTGACTGCCGATGTCATCACATTAGGGCTACCATTTCCAATGTTACTGAAATTGCTGACTATATCTAAGTACTAATAGACACTCTGCAAACATAGATTTGGTAATATGTTCTGTTCATTTCCTATTTCAATAAGCTCTCAGCTGCAGTGTCTCTTCAAATTCATCTTGGCAGGATACAAATCATTTGTAACTGGTTTCTCATGAACTACCTCAACAGCCTTGCTCACAAGCTTTGCCGGTAAGATCTTAACCACATTCAACTTTCTCCAGAAGCATATGTATGACATTGCATTGAAGTCAATCTCCTTTTGCAGAGATTTGTCCAGCACACGCACTCAGGACACAAACATTCACCCAGGAGCTCACAAGAGGAATGTGCTGCTGCCCTGCACAAAGCACAAGCCATGGCACCTCAGTTGAATTCTTGGGAAGAATTACTTGTCAGCTGAAGGTCTTTCTGCCCCTGACACTGTCAAACACCTATTACAGTTCCACTTCCAGCATGAGAGTATAAGGAGCTTTCTTGGACCTACTTTCAAAAGAGGAACTGGTGAAAATTTTTTATATGTATGAAATACATTTATATGAAAATTGTATTATATATACATATATGTGTGTATGTATATATTCACATATATATTCAACTATATAAATATATATAAAATTCTGAAGAAATAAGATGTCAAAAGGCAGTGGGGAAATTTCTGCTAAGATGGTGGAGTACCAGGAATCTGTCCCCTGACCTAGACAACAATTCCAATGACAGAATTTGTCTGAAATAACTATTTGGGAACTCTGCAGTCAATTAATGGTTTCCAACTACCAGGGGAAGTCTTTAACTGTAAATTGCAGTTATCTCGGTCAATCTCAGCTCTTTTCACAGTAGCAACTACCCATCCCCCACCCCTCAGTGTCTAAGAAGAAAGCTGTGTAAATGTGTTCATATAGCAGCTTGTACACAGGTTTCAAGAGTCTGAGTGGGCAAAAATGACCTTCTTCAAATATCAAATATCTGAGCTCTGCTGATTTCCACTTCTGAGCACAGACGTACAGACAAAGAAGTCAGCAGCAACATTTTTGCATCACACTCATTGTTGCAAGCATATCCCTCTGGCTGAATGGACTTCAAGGGGTCTCAAAAGACTGATGTCCTCCTTTCCCCCCATTTTTCTCATTTTCTCCTTTTGGGGGGGAAACAGTAAAGACTGGGACATTGTAAAACAACTACATATACCAGGAAAATTAGAAAGTGTCTTTCATGCCCAGGAAAAGGCTCAGAAAAGACCTAAGAATACCAAAGTTTATACCTCACATTGATCCTTACCACAAAGGCAGCCTAGAACAATTATAAAAAAATGAACAAAATTAATAACAAAAATCTGCAAACCCTAGAGAAAGAAGAGTCTCACCTCCAGATATAGCACATTGTCAGATTCAAATGGTCAGTTTTCAACAAAAATTACAAGACACACCAAAAAACAGAAAACTAAGGCTTATTCAGAGGGAAAAAAAATAAATCAACAGAAACTATCCCTGAGAAAGACCTGATGGCAGAGATACTAGATGATGACTTTAAAGTAACTGCCTTAAAGTTCCTCAGAGAACTAAAGGAAGATGTGGAGAAGGTCAAGGAAAAAGTGTATGCAAAATAGAAATGTCAATAAAGGCATAGAAAATCTAAAAAGAAACCAGAAACAAAATCTAGAACTGAAAAATGCAATAAATGAAATGAAAATTTCACTGGAGGGATTCAAAGGCAGGTTTGAGCAAATGGAATAAATAATCCATGAACTTAAAGATAAGAAAATGGAAATGATCAAGTGTGAAGAACAGAAAGTTAAAAGATTGAAGAAAAGAACACAGCCTAAGGGACCAACATACACATTGTGGAGGCTCACAAGGAAAAGAGAGAAAGAAAGGGATAGAGAGAACATTTTAAGTAATAATGGCTGAAGACCTCCCAAATGGATGAAAGATAGGAGTATAACCATCCAGGAAGCTCAACTCCAAGGAAAATGAATTCAGATATTCACATCAGGACACATTATAATCAAAATTTAGAAAGATAAAGAGAGAATACTAAAAGCAGCAAGAGAAAAATGACTCATCACATACAAGTGTTTGTCAATGAGATTATCAACAGATTTCTAATCAGAAATTTTGGAGACCAAAAAAAAAAAAAAAAATCAGAGTCCAGAAGGCAAGTGGCCCAATATATTCAAAATGCTAAAAGAAGGGGCTCCTGGGTGACTGTGGGTTAATCGTCCAACTCTCAGTTTCAGCTAAGGTCATGATCTCAGGGTTGTGAGATGGAGACCTGTGTCAGGCTCCGTGCACAGTGGGGAGTCTGAGATTCTCTACCACTTCTTCTCCCTCTGCCCCTCCCCCCACTCACACTCTCCCTCTCTCTCTCTCAAATAAATAAATAACATCTTCTTTAAAAAATGCTAAAAGAAAAGAACAATCAACAAAAAAATCATATCCAGCAAAACTGCCCATCAAAAGTCAAGGAGACAATCCAAGATAAACAAAACTAAGGGAGTGTGTTACCACTAGACCTGCCCTGGGAGAAATACTCAAGGAAGTCGTCCAGGGAAAAAATGAAAGAACACCAGACAGTAACTCAAAGGTGTATGAAGAAATAAAAGGTAAATGAATGGGCAATTATAAAAGCTACTGTTTTTGTAACAATGGCTTATAACTACCTTTTTGTTTTCTACACGATTTAAGAGACTAGTACATTAAAAAAATTATTAGTTTAAAAACTGCCACCATTATTTGTACTTTGTTTGTAAGTAACTTCATTCAAATTTTCTATGTAATTTAAGATACTAATATATTTAAATTAATGATAGATTATGTTTGGGGGCACACAATATATAAAAATGTAATTCTGTGACATCAACTAACCAAAAAGGTGGGGGTTGAAGGCATATAGGAGCAGCATGTTTGAATGTTATTAAGCTGGTATAAATTAAAATCTGAGTGTCATAGATTTAGAAGGTTGAATGAAATCCCCATTGTAACCACACACATGTAATAGCTCCAGAATATACACAAAAGGGAATGAGAAAATAATTTAGTGTTTTGTAAGGAATCAACTAAACACAAAAGAAACAGTGATACAGAAAGTGAGGGACAAAGAAGCTATAAAGCATATAGCAAACAAATAGCAAAAGAACAGAAGTAAGTCTCTCCTTATCAGTAATTACATTAAATGTACATGGATTAAACCCGCCAATCAAAAGACAGAGAAGGTCAGAATGGATAAAAACACATGATCCAATTGTAATATCTTTGAATGGTGACAGATCGTGGCTACACTTGTGGTGAGCATAGCATAACATATACAGTTGTCAAATCACTATGTTGTACACCTGAAACTAATGTAATGTGTGTCACTATACTTTAATAAAGAATAATAATTAAAAAAATGAAAAATAAAATAGAATTAACAATGGGGGCAAGAAGGTGTGGGGTGTATGGGAACTTCCCATACTATCTTTACAACTTTTCTATAAACCTAAAATTATTCCAAAATGAAATGTATTTTTTTAAAAAAAGGCCACAAACACACAAAGAAAAGCATAATCCAACTATATTCTGTCTACAAAAGACTCACTTTAGATCCAATGACACAGACTGAAAGGGAAATGATGGAAAAAGATATTCCATGCAAGTAATAATGAAAAGAAAGCAGAAGCAGATAAGCAAATATCAAACACAACAGATTTTAAATCAAAAAAGATTACAAGAGACAAAGAAAACAGTATATATTAATAAAAGTTTCAATACAGCGAGATGATATAACAATTATAAACATATACGCACCTAATAAGATATCATCAAAATGTCTAAAGCAAAAACTGACAGAATTGAAGGAGAAATAGTTCTATAATAATCATTGGAGATTTCATAGTCCATTCTAAATAGAAATGGATCAGCAGAAAGATCAGCAAGGAAATAGAAGACTTAAAAACATTAATCCACTAGTTGTAACAGACATACAAAACACTCTACCCAATAACAACTGCAAACAGATTCTTCTCAAGGGTACATGGGACATTTTCCAGCAGAGACCATGTGTTAAGCCACAAGTAAGTCTCAACAGATTTTAAAAAATAGATACCATACAACATACTTTTTCTGATCACAACAGGTTGAAGTTAGAAATCAACAGAAGGAAAACCAGAAAATTCATAAATAATGGAAACTAAACAACAACTTTTATATAAGTAATGATCAAAAGAAATCACAAGGGAAATCATAAAATACTTAAAGACAAATGAAAATGAAAATGCATACCAAAACTTAACATAAAACACATACACACATTTTTTCCCATCTTTTCAATATGACTAGATTAAAAAAAGATTTTGCGCTAAGCAGTGCTATACAGAAGACATTGTCTATCTTTTCCTGGGATAGAGAAATATAATAATTACAAAAAAACATACTCGGGATTAAATAATCTCCTCCATAAAGAAGTATGGTGACATTATGGCCATGATCTTGAAGAATCTGAGAAACCTGGTCCACCAGTAGATAATGGCTTCCACCTAGAAACAATACAAAATTTCATTTTTGTAAGGGTGAGAACAGAGAGTCTGAAATTGATATTGGGGGTTGGGAAATCTAGGGTAAGGCAGCAGAGAGTTTATGGCAGTAGAAGAAAATGAGTTTCTTTTGGATAAGCCCCAGACCTGATACCCTCATTCCTTCTGACCAAATATTGACATGTAACAATCTTACATGAAAGATTCCCTTTTGCAATTCAAGGTCTCTGTGCTAGTGCAATGAGCTTCTCTATGCTTAGGCCTGAAGGAGTTCCTGATCCTCAGTACATGCTGCAATTTAGGCAGGCTTCATGAAGATACTGTGTCCTAAAGAAGTAACTATTCAGTGGAAAATTTGGCACAGTGCTATGTATGTGAGAATAAAGGGTTTCTGTGGGAAAATCAATCAGAGCTATTTCTGGAATCCTTCTCTCTGGAATTTATGTTAACGTGGAAGCCAGAAACATGGGAACATGAATATCAGTCTAAGAAAGAGCCACGGAAACAGAAGGGGATTAGAGCCACTTTTCAGAGCCAAAATCCTTCAGATTCCAATATATTTGGCAGGAGGTTCTTCAGTTGGGGCCTGCATCTTGCTGAATATCAAATTAAGGTATTCTGGATAACTGTGGGCCCTAGGAGTGGAGCTGCAGGATCCTTTATGCAAGAGACTGGGACATCACCCATCCAAAGAAAATCCTGGGATCCTAAGGAAACAGAAGCTTGATCATCTGGGGAGGTACAGGTTCTATCACACCAATGTCTAAAACCATGTGATATCACAGAGCATTTTTTCTTGAATTGATGGGTTAAGGAATAGAATTTGCCCACATTGGGAAGTGGGGGTTATTTGGAAGATGAAGCTCTCATGATGATTGGGTCAGCAGAGAGGGATGTCGGACTACAGTAATGGTGTGTATCTGTGGAAATTAGCTTTTTATATCTATACTTGTGCTGACTGAGATATCACGGATTATGGAAAGCACAAACCCCTACTTGCTCAGACTGTCTGCTCTGGCTCACATTCAACCCATTGAAGAAATGGAACAGGGGAGAAGCCATCCCGCAGGGGCAGCCATTCCTGAGGGTCTTGGTGAGCCCAGTGCATTCTGGGCCAGAGACGGGGCTTCCAGCCACACCTGCTCCCTCTCAGAGTCTGGAGGACACGTGCTTTCAAGAGGTGAGAAAGCTCTTTTTTTTCTGTTACTTCCAACTATCATTAAAAAGTAGATTTAAAATAGAAATCAAGGTTTTGTAAATACTGATTTTTACGAATCCCCACGGTAAAGAGTAGAGTTTGGGGGACAGGGCAGGTTTGAGGTAAGAAACAGTGAGTAAAGTCCAGAGGGTGTCCGTCAGGGAGGTCTGATGTGCTCTTACAAAAGGCCCCTCATTTCCCTGACCCTCAGGTTCCCTGTCAGGAAATAAGGCGGATGCCTACACTTATTGCCCAATTAGATGAATTCCGTGGTTTCTTCCAGCTCGAGGATCCCCAGATTCAGAGGGATCTAAAAGTAATCCTGGGAGCCCCCTATCCAAGAAGGTCAGTCCCCCAGACTGAATGGAGGGGCAGGAGAGTACAAAGAATGATGGGAAGTCAGCTTCAGGGGCTATTCCAGAAAGAAGTGTCCTTTCACAATAGATCCAAAAACTTCTTGGGGAAACTCCATCCTATGATGCCTCCTTATCCTGAAAATGTTCCTGTTCTTTCTGTTCCCTTTGGGGAAGAGTAAAGGAAATAAACCCAACTTCATGCAGAATTAACCGCTTCACTGTCCTTCAAAACCTTCCAGCAGCAAGGGCAAAAGAGAGAGGGGATTCCCAAGAACTTGATAGTCCTGGGGCCCCCTCCTCGCCCCATCAGTTCTCCAGGTGGCTTATTAATGACATTCCCAGTTTGTGCTGCTGCCTACAGGAGCCCCGGTCCTTGGCCTCCAAGAGCCTGAAACTGACCTCACCTTCCACTTTCTACTGGCAACTACTGCACACCCCATAACTTTTAGGCTGTTCCTCCGAAAGTCCCTACCTTCCCTGGAGTAGGAGGCTCAAGACCTCCAGGTCAGCACTGGATCTAAATTCTGGCCCCAGCTATGCACAATGGGAATCACTTCCAGAGCAGATAAAAAGCGAGGAAAAGAAACTGTTTTCTCCAGAACTGACTTCCCCAGCCCAGCAGTGGGGACGCCTCTCTGCCACAGGAGTCTGCCCACTTCACCCTCCTCTAGCCTGGGACCGAAGCCCTGTTTGGAAAACCACATGGATGGACCCCCTGACCCAAGGCTGTCTGCCTGAGCCCTGGCTGAGGTGCCTGGGATGCAGCTGTCTCTGATTCTCCTGCCGAGCACTCACCCAGTGAGGATACAGTGAGAATTTTGGCGGCTTCTGAGAGCAGGAACCCCGGCAGAAGGAAGCCGGCTAGCAGCAGTGCCCGCTGTCCGGCCATGTTCGCTCCCGTACCAGTGTGGAGCCCAGCCGTGCGCCGCGAGCCCCGCACAGCGAGCTGTGCGCCCCGGGGACACGTGCAGTGTTGGCAGTTGAGGAAATGCTCTGGCGGGCGGATTGGAAGAGGTAAGAGGTGGATCCTGCCTGTCAGCTCTTCAGTCGCTACTCGCCCTTTGCTCCTCCTCCCAGAGTGCTTGCACCACGGGCTGTTCTGTTCTCACCCTCCCTAACCTGGAGCAGTGGGAAGGAGGGGTTAGCGAGCTGTCCTTAAGCCCTCTCTGTGCTGTAATCACCACACACTCCACAGAGAAGATACTCTGAACCAGGAATTTAGGGACCTTAGGAAGACGCTTCCAAGATAGTTCCACCTCAGTGACTCAGACCCATCTCTATTTTAGGGATCTTTTTCCAAATTTTCCCACTCCTAACTGCTCTTTTGACTGCATACTGCCATCCCCATGCCCCATTTCCCCAGGTACCTGCTTAAAATCTCTGCTAGTGTTCCAATCTCAAGATCTCAGAAACTGATTCCCAGCGGAAAATTACCTACATTTATTGCTCAGAGAGTTTCTTTGGAAAGTAATTTACTGGTGACAAGTGCTAATGTCCCCTAAGTGTTAAGCCCCGCTGGAGGGCCGGGTCTTGACCTGAATGAAGCACTGAACCTCTAAAGGTCAGTCTATTATTCTGAATGGGCATCACAAACTAGGATGGGGTGGTGGGCACCAAAAAGTTCTATTCTTATAAGTGTTTCAAATTATTCACTAGAAAGATTGTTAAACTCTCTCAATATTATTACATTATTTCCCTTCAAGTTCTCTCTCAGTTTGTGCTATGTAGTCTTTGAGGCCATGTGATTACATGCATACATATTCACCATTATCATCTGTTCAAGCATTCTATCTTCATAATGAAAAAAATAATCTGTATTGGGAAGACACCATTTAATATTAATCTAATCACATTACTTCATCTACAAACCTTATTTCAACCCCTCCAATTGTCCGATTAATATCCTCTGTTGTGATATGAATTTGCTGGTGCAGGAGCCGATCCAGGATCACACATTGCAGGGAGTTATCAGGTCTATTCATCTCCTATAGTGAGGATTGGTTCTCAGCCCTTCTTTGTCTTTCATGTCATTGATATTTTAAAGAGTACAAGCTGCTTATTTTGAATGATGGATCTCAAGTTGGGTTTGCCTGATGTTTCTCATTATACTTCAGGTTACTAGGGAGTTTGGTGCGAATACTACAAAGCTGGTATTGATTCCATCTCAGTGAATCACAATGGGACGCCCATGATGTCAGATGGTCCTATCATTAGAGATAACTCTATTCCTTGTTTAAGGGGTGTTCACCAAGATTCTCCACTGTAAAGTTGCTATTTTTTGCCCTATAATTAGGAAATAAGATGTGGGGAGACATTTTGAAACTGAAATTCCATTCCTCATCAAATTTCCCTCATTTCATCATCATTTATATTTCTTATGTGATTCAAGTATTACTGTCATAGTGGCAAATTAATGATTTTTTTAAATCAACAGAATCCTGGGAACTGCCATAGTACTGGACCTGAGGCCCCACAGCCTCACACAGAGGTCCAGGTACTTGAGGTCTCCATGACTACATTTTTAAGAGTGTTAATCTTGAGAAGGGAATTGTGGGAAGTGAAAACCACAGCATGAGCTATGGCCCAAAGGCAGGCTCCATGTCTAACCAGCAAAAGGGGTGCTCTACACAGGAGGGACTCGGGACAGAGACCACAGGTGGAGTCCTGAGGGGGCCACACATGGCTAACTGAAGGACAGAGACCAGGCTTCCTGAGCTTGGAGGTGAGGTGAAATGAGGTGCAAGAGAAAAGGCCAAAATGAAGAACAGGCCAATATCTTATGTCATACCATGAAAAGTGAAAAAAGCAGAAAGAGGGAGAGAGACTGAAAAGTTTCTGAGATGGCAAGTATATGAACCAGACTAAGGCCATCTTGAGAAATTCCACCACGATAACTGCTCTGTGGCCTAAAGCCTTCTTGAGTACAGCCTCTTCCTCCATTCTTCTCTTTTGTTTAACACACCCTTAAGTACACCCTCCAGGCAAAGCTTCCTTGATCTGCTCAGGCTATGACTCCTCCTGGTAGCCCCCAGTATGTACTGCCCAGGCTTCAGGGCCATAAAAGCAGGTCTAACTGGAGATGGTGTTGTGGAGATCTACTCATCTTGTGGCAGCCCAAGACAGGCTTCTGTTCATATGATAATTGTTCATAATAAACCATTTCTCATCAAGCTGGACCTGTTTGCCTTTTTTTTCAATCTCATGGCTTCTTTGGCCTTTGCAGTTAGTTTTGCATATACCTCCCTTTCAGAGAACAACAGGATGACTAGGCAGGGTGTTGTGTCTAGGAACAGGGAGTGGGGAGGAAGGTGGGGGCTGTCTGCTGAAGGTTTGAGTCTCAGTGAGGGGTCCATTGATGAGGGTTAAGTTAAAAAGCCTGAGATCAAATTCACAGACACAGAAGTAGAACAGGGATTTGCCAAGAGTCAGGGGTGGGGGCATGGGGTAGTATGGGGAGTTATTATTTAATCAGTGCAGTTTTAATTTGGGAAGATGAAAAGTTCTGGAGATGGATAGTAGTATTGTTTAAACCACAATATGAATGTACTTAATGCCACTAAACTCTCTACTTAATGGCTAAAATGGTCAATTTCATGTGATGTATATTACCACAATTTTTTTGAAAGACCCCCAAGAGTGCTTCACAAGAATTTCTAAACAGAGGCAGAAAATAGTGAAACACAATTCACAATTTGTGTGCCACATCAAGTGCCAATATGGGGAAGACACCAGGGGTGTTCTGTGCTAGGGGAAAGCCTTCTACAACCAGTGGCTCCCCAAACACCTGTCCAGGCTGCACCTCCATCAGGCCTTCTTCAGCTTCCTGGCCCCACACAGCCACCTGGCCACCATGCCCAGCAGCTTCCCACAGAGCCACAGGGTGCCCAGGGTGACCAGCAGCAGGAACAAGAAGACGTCCAGCAGGTACCGCTCATACCACGGCTGCTGCAGGCCGTGGGGCTTGAGGTGTGCCGCACCCCCGGTCTGGAGGATGTGGTCGATCCAGCCCACCAGCCTCTGAGCAGGGGTCAGGGGGTGGGAGCGCCTGATGATGCTGGCGGCCACTGCTGCTGACTTGTACCTGTTGGCAGAGACAGAGGCAGGGTGTTACTCATGTGCTCTCAGAAGTCTTAGAGACCTCGTATCACACACACACACACACACACACACACACACTTTCATCCATACGCACAAAAGACTCAGTTTCAAGAAAAGTTGTTGGCCTGGCCTTGCCACAGTCTAGCTGGGTCCCATGGAAAAGTTCAACCTGGTCCCTCCATGCAAAGATCCATGCCTTGTGATAAAAGTGCTAATCTATAAAAACTGACTAAGTCTATAAGGGCTAGTCTCTACCCAAAGAGGCTTATCACATGCTATAAATAATTATATGTATAATAAGCAGCTCCTTTGTGCTGGTGTCTGGGCTAGATGTCAAACGTGACTCTGGAGACTGGGGCCCAGGACAAGGCCTGTACTTACTGCCTCTTCCGAGCATCATATTGGCCAGCACTGGCTTCATGGGCTGCAGCCCACACATTTGCACAAGACCCTATACTTAGACAGGTCCTATGCTTGCTTTAATTCTCTGCTGTCATTTTCTTGAAATTCTTAAACTTTATAACAATGGGCTCCACATTTCCATTTTACTTTGGGCCGCACAAATTATATACCAAGCCCTGATGTGCAATGCGTAGGGACCATCCCAGCCCAAATGACACCATCATAGGGCTAACAAATTATGGACATTTCAGATCTATGTCTTTGAATAGCCAATGAAATTCACAAACTCATTCTTCAGAAAGTGACCATTTGCTCTTCATGAGATACCAAACATAATGAAATGTCTGAGGTTATCTGACCCCTGGAGCTTACAACTTTTCTAGGGTTAAGAATCATAAGCTATGTGGGGACTTTCAATCATCTAACAAGAACTTATTTGGGTCTCCTTTGTGGAAGGTAATATGATAAGTCTTGAGGTCTCAGTACCTGCTTTCCCTTGAATCTTTAAGTTATACAGTCCTTCTTATTTATAAGGTAGAGAGAATAAGCTTTTCTCTTCATATGAGATCATTGTACTAGATGGGAATTTACCTAAGAAAACAAAGGCCCTTTTATTGACTCACTTAATGGAAATTCATCCAAACTTACTTTAGCAGGCCCTGTGCTAGGCCCTGGGAATACCAGGGAAAACAAGAGACACACTTGGCTGTGCAGAGGAGCTAACTCTCTACTTTCTAGTGTAAGGGACACACAATAAATTAAGACAAAAAGAACTGGGTTAGTTACTGATCCTGAGAAGTGTTAAGAAGGAAAAATGAATTATGATTGGAGAGGGTGGGGGAGAGGAGCACATTTAGGCCTGTCAGACAAAGACCACCTGCCCCTCTGAGGAGAGGACATTGGAGATGACTCTGACAGTCATGAAGGAGCCAGCACTGTGAAGAGAAGGGAAGGATGTTCTAGGGAGCAGCACTGACAAAAGGCCTGAGGCAGGAAACACTTGACATATTGGGGGACAGAAAGGCAACCTCCTGACTCAGTTGGAATTCTACTATAAGCACCCCCAAAATATAAGACCTCTCAGAGGTCTGTGTAAGTAGGTCAGGGTCCTCACAACACTTAAGGCAGAAATTGTTTTCAACATCTAACCCAAATTGCCTAGTCTTGTTCTCAGAGGAAACACATCATCTGTAAGCACCACCCACATATTATTCTGTGTCTCGGATGTTTCAGCTTTTATTGCAAAAAAGTGGCACACAGTGCCCTTTGTGTTTGATGTCTTCATTCAGTCTAAGTGACCACAAGCCCAGAGAGCTTCATACCTCTTGTCTTCTATGACTTGCTTCATCTTCAGAGCCAATGTCTCTGCCTTGATCTGCTTTAGCTGGATAGAGACACCAAACTTTTTGCCTTCTACGTGGTTCAGGTTTTCAGGCTGGTCTCCAAAAAGGGGAATCCCCACCATGGGTACACCATGTTGGATGGCCTCCATTATGCTATTCATTCCACCATGGGTGACAAAAAGACGGATGTGTGGATGAGCTGTTTCAATTAAGAAATAGAGCAGAATATTTCAGATTGACAAATTTCAGAATGAAAAGTTTCAGAAAACCATGGAAAACAGGAAGGGTAGAAGAAAATACTGAGGAAATTTCAAAGTCTGTTGGAGCCATTATAAAGATATTTTGCTTGGGACACATCCAAGGTGCATGTTACTAACATACAGGATTCCAAACCTGACTTTTTATGAAAATTCCTTGCCCTAGCCAGAACCCAGCTAAGACTCAGACCCCGGGGACTCTCTAAACAATACTCCTAAGCAAGGCACATATCTCTCTCCATCCACCCATCCATCTTTCTCTCTAACATCCTAATCACTCCCTTTGTTTCGCTCATCTCTATTTTCTCATTGTGTCTCTCTGTCTCTATCTCTTTCTTTTTGTCTTGAGCACTCTTTTTTCACCTGCCAACTTATTTCCCTCTTCTCTGAATTCCTTACACATTCACTGGCATCATAACTCATGTGGCAATCACAAAATTTATACTATATGCATTATCTCCTCAAATACATGATTAGCCCCTTGAAAGCAGAGACTAGCCCTACACTTGAGTATTTCCATTTCCAGCATTTCCATCCCATCCTATTTAAAGCTACCTAAGATTATTGTTGAAAATTTATGAAGAGTTTGTCTCAGCCTGTGTCACTCAACTGGGATGTACATCAAAATCTCCTTGTCTCTTCTTTGAAAGGAGCACCATGTGCCCCACTCCAGACTTAAAGAATTAAATTTGCAGAAGAGGAGCCAGGAATCTGTTCCTTCAATTCCCCAGGTTATTTTGAGTCATTATCTTGATCATGAGCCTTTGATTCTGTCAGTGGCTATGGGAGTAAGTGGTCTGTAAAAAGCACTGGGCACAAAGAGAACCTATTGGGGGGGGTGGTGGTGGTGAGGGAACTCTCTGGTTCCAGAGACAAACTAGACCAAATAACTGATTATGAGGTTGTTCATCTTGGCGCTCAGGGATTTTGGCACATCCTGAAGACACTATTGGCATCAATGCTGTGAAGGTATGAATTGCTCCCACCTTAATAACTAAGAAAGATGTGTTTGTGGGAAGAGTGGGTGTATATATATACATGTAAGTGCATGTGGATGAACAGTTACTCTTGAAGCCACTAAATACAGTGGCAACATCCTTCCAGTATGTTTTCTTTGGAATCCATAGGTTGTTTCAGATTGTGTTTGGGTGACCCTGTTCAAGACCAAATGCAGTAGGTCAAGGTGACTTTAATGTCTGCCGACATCTGGCCTGGGGTAGAAAACAATGAAGGGGAGATGGCTGTTTGGGCACTGATCTCATTACAAGTAGGGTCTGATGTCCCAAGAACTCCAGCTGGCTGCTCTGTTCCTGTCTTCTGCAGACTTACCTTTAGCTATTAGCAGCTCCTCCTAGTGCAAATGGGATTACCCTACTAGAGGTCAGAGCCTGATGAGTTCTAAAAATATGTAAGTGACAAGGGTGAAGCAGACCTGGGCAGTCCTTACCCAGGAGATCATTCTGAGGAAGCCAGTTCACAATTTTCACATTTGCTGACAATCTGATGTCTTTGGGCCAATGAGAAGGCTTATATTTCCATATAACCCCTTGAGAGAGATGAGCAAAGGCACTGTTCATCTCCCTGAGAAGTTCCTGGGCTTGAAAGTTGCTCACCATGGAGCCCAGGGCCACAAGGACAAAACCAGAGTCTCCAAACTTGGTGATGAAATTCTCAAATTCCTGGAGAAAGGTAAGAAAGGAAAGGAGGTGAGCAAAGTTGTTCATGAAAGCCTAGACAGCCATGAAATGAAAGCCAGATATTTACTGCACACTCTCTTACCCTTCTCTGAGCAAATAGCCCCCGGCACAGCTCAGTACCCTGTGCATGGTGCTTATGCCCATGGTGTTGGTGGGAATATCTTTCTTCTTTAAAATCCTGATGTCAGGGCCATCCTAGACCCTCTGCTCATCATAGGTCAATGGAGACATGGTCACTTGGGAATTTTCCAAGGCCACCAGAAAATGGTAGTATAGGAAGAATACTGGTGGGGTGTTAGGGTCCGGCAGAGGGAGGTGCTACATCTGAGGCTACATTGGAGAAGTTGGGAGAAGGCCTCTAGCATAAGAGGTGGAAGAAATGGAGAAAGGCTCCTGACCACTCACACTCTGTACCACGTACAGTGCTTTGCTCTGATACATTGTGATATTCTTATTAACTGATCTTTGTAATTCATCTTCTACCTCAGTGGCTCACCCACACGACTGCAAATTATATCCACATAAGAAGACAAAAAATAGGGGTGCCGGGTGGCTCAGATGGTTGGGCGTCTGTCTTCAGCTCGGGTCATGGTCCCAGGGTCCTGGGATCGAGTCCTGCATCGGGCTCCCTGCTGCTTGGGAGCCTGCTTCTCCCTCTGCCTCTCTCTCTCTCTCTCTGTCTCTGTCTCTGTCTCTCATGAATAAATAAATAAAATCTTTGAAAAAAAAAAAGAAGACAAAAAATGGTAGTGCCCAGTCCTAACTCCAAACTTGGGCAGTTTATTTTTTGAAGTCCTCGGGCAATACTTAAGGAAGGTTGGGATTTAATGTTGAAATCTTGGCTTTAACACAGTTTTGGTCAATTCTTGCTTCAAGTATTTCTTCAGACCCTGACTCTGGACTACTAGAACCCCCCTTCCCCAGCTTCTAGACCCTCATCCTTGGAATGATTCCACCCAGCATAACACTGCTTGATTTATCATCTCAGAGGACCACTTTGACTACAGCTTTGTTGTTCTTTTTAATTAAAAAAGCCACATGAGACACTATGTAAAAACTGGAAAATATAGAGAAAATTTTTTGAAAAAAGCCTCTTTTTCTCACAGCCATTACAACCCTTACTTCCATTATGCTCCTGCTTAACCATCCCTTCCCCCTACCCTATAACCAAGGCCTAACCCACCTTCCTATCAAGTAAAGTCTCCTGCAATCTGGCCTGACTATATTTGAATTGAATCTTCTGGTCCAGTCTAGCTAGAGTCACCAAAGGAACCCAGAGTCATGCCTGTCTTATTTTTACTTTGACACTTTGAGCTATTTGTTCTCTCCAACTGGAACTCCTTTCCTCCCTAGCTCCATCCATTAAAAAATCCTGCCATCAACTCAAAGCCCATCTAGCCCATGGATCATTCTCCAACTCTCCCTGCTTACTCACTTCAAGGTCAGTCAATGAAGGGTAGACGCTTGGGGGCCTGGAAGACCCAGGCCAAATCAAGTCTCCCTCACTCTGAAATGAATGGCAGTGGGAAAGTCACTTATGCCGAGTCTCTGTCTCCTCGTTTATAAAAATGGAGATCATCATACTTTCCTCCAGGTGGCAAGATATTAAATAAGATAAATTCCATAAAATGGCAACCCGGTGCTGATAAGCAACAGGAAATCAACTCATCTTAGCTCCCCTCCTTTTAAAAACTTCTACTGCAGTAGTTCTGAGTTTATGCCTTCAAACCAGCTCTGCAGCTTTCACAATTTATAATGCCCAGGACTGACCCCAGATCAATCAAATCAGAAGGCCTATGTGGAATCAGGAACTAGGGCTCTACAGGCTGGGGATGCTGGTGGTGATGCCCACAGTTCTTACTGTCAGTCCACACAGTCCACCTTGGTTACACAGTGTTGTGTGTTTCACACAACATGAGTGACTAACTCATCTCTTCAACAATTCTCACACGTAATGGATGCTTGCCCCACAGTTACTATACATATGATCATACAAAATGCACATGAAAATATTCACTTATTAAAAGGCTTATCCCAGGGCACCTGGATGGCTCAGTGGAAAGAGCATGCAACTCTCAACCTTCGTGTTGTGAGTTTGAGCCCCTTGTGGCGTTTAGAGATTACCGGAAAAAAAAAAAATGAAAAGCTTATCCCACCAGTGCCAGAACTAGAGAGGACCCTGGGTATACTATGTAAGGAGGTCCTCAACCTCAGGGTTATTCAGTCCTAACACTGTAATTGCATGACCCTGAAAGTGAGTCTTCCTTAAAAACCATGTCTTAGGTGCACTTGCCTCGCCCTACTCTGTCTCAGTTCTCACTGGCATGGGAGCCACCAACTCTGCACTGCAGAGCTCTGCATGAAGTCCATATTGAGTACTAATCACTTACTTGTGGCACTGGTTTCACAGCTCTGGCCATTAAGCCTCCAACATACACAGTGTTGGGAAACAGGGGCCGAGCAAATTCAAGGGCAAAGTCAGAGTTAACAAACCACAGCTCTGCTTTCTTTAGAAGATGAGACAAAACTGGCCTAGAGCCTTCTGGGAAATGTTCCCTGATGGTGTTGTCATATGTAGACTGGATTTGCCATTGTCTTATGGAGAAATCAAAGAACATCAGAAAATTCTTCACTCGACCCCAGAAGTCCATGTGGTCATTTAGGAAGGAACGGGATACTGGCACATAAGACAGGGGGTTTGGCAGTCCAATATCTATAGTGCCAAACGAGGAAGAGAGAATGGACACAAATGGTTTTCCAAGCTTCTCAGCAACCAGGAAAGGACAGTAGTCAAAATTTTCAACTATCACTAGGTCAAAGTTCTCATTCTTTAAGGTGTCCATGATATCCTTTCTCCTTAGAAAATGACTGCACTGAAGCCCCAGCTGTTCCATAAAGCTTAAAAACTTTCCAAATGTGTATCTGTAAGAAAGAAAAGAAGAATGGTGAATATTCACCAGAGCTGTTAATTTCACAATACATAAAGGAACCTTGGTCTACAAAGAAAATACCGCAGGTGAGCAAGACCACATCTAGCAGCAGTGTACCTATTCTACCACTGTCCATAAATACCCTCATCTCAGTTACTCTGAGAACATGTTCTGCTCTGGAGAGTGTTCCCTTCCTCCCGTTCTCCTCCCTCTCTCATCCAAATCCCAAGCACTCTCTGTGCCACTTTATTCAAAAAACTATGACTTTGAGTTCTTAATTCTTGAAATCCATGAGGACAACTGAATTATGTTAACTGAAAACAAATTGTCACTGTTGGACCTTCTGCTCTGGGAACCTTCTCTGACCATAGCAAATCTCATAGAACTCCTTCTACATGATAAATTCTGTAATGTTCTCCTTACCTTTCTTTTACATACTGACTTTTTATGAGTGATTTTCTTGTTTACTCAGCCAAACTGTGGAAGTCACTTGATGACACAGTTCCATAAATATTGATCATATAAGCTATTTTTAAAAATCACTGTGTATTCTAAGGCATGTGATGTGATGAGCACTGGGTGTTATACACAACTGATAAATTATAGAATACTACATCTGAAAAAAAAATCACTGTGTATTCTAAATGTGATAGATCACCTCACCCAAGGGACTATTTTATCACATTAGAACTCAAAACTCAGCTAAGATGGGAATTTCACCTTTCTATGCCCACAAGTTTGGCAATGAAAGAAAGAAGAGAAGAGAAGAAAAAAAAGAAGAGAAAATAAGAGAAAATAGAGAAAGGAAAAGCAAAGCAAAGCAAGGCCTTGTTAATAATAAACATATTATTAGCTTTTTTACTTCAATGCAGATTGACATGTCCAGAGAAGATAGTGATAAAGAGTACTAACATGTAATTAAGACTTTGCCCATGGGCATATTCCAGGGACCTATCTCCTTACAAGGCTCTCCCATCACGGCCTATATAGATTATGACTCGTTTCCTTCCCGTTTGTACACCTATGGGGAAATAGATAAGAATGTCCACCTGCACTTTAAGGTATCAGAGGTCACAAGTGGCCTGCTGGCTACATGGAGGACCAAGAGAATCAATTCCCTGGCACCCCATAATTGTACACTACTGTACCATCGCACCCCAGGTAGAGAAGGACCAAAAGCGAAGAACTTATTAACAATATGCAGATCTCTGCCTGATATTTAGGAACAACTTCAAGTCATACAATGGAAGTAATTGGCAAAAATCATCCTTGGCTGTGTGTTTTTGAAGACTTCATGTAACAAAGGAGTGTGATTGTCAGATATTTTAGGTAATTTCAGTAGTGCTGTAAAAATTCCTAGGATATATTATAGTAATCATATTTAAAATTAAGCTAACAAATAGAAGAAAATGTTTAAGAATGCATGGTTACCTATGCCTGTCTCCAAAAATATTACATTAAGGGAGAAGAGACAAAGCATGTATTTAAAATATATAACTAACAGTGCAAGATAATATAGACTGAGTATCAAATGGAATAGGTTACCTCAGACCTAGACAGGAGGGACTGTAGCTTCCCAGTTTAAGGAAAAAGACTTTCTGAAAAAAGGTAAATGTAAGCAAGATCTTGACTAGTGAGTAAAATTTTCAAGGTAAAAAGAAGGCAAGGCCACTGTAATTATTTAAAATAGGCATGGATTTTTGTCTTTCCCCATTTATGTCTAAGACAAAAGAGTTATGTGTTCCTTTCCATTCAGATAAGGCAAAAGGAGTCATGTCTTATTTTGCATAAGACTGATGGCTTTTTACAAGGACTTTATATGGCCAGGTGCCTCGGTGGCTCAGTCAGTAAAGCATCCAACTCTTGATTTCAGCTCAAGTCATGGTCTCAGGGTTGTGAGATTGAGCCCTCCCTCAGGCTCCATGCTCAGGAGGGAGTCTGCTTGAGATTATCTCCCTCTCTTTCTCTCTGGCTCTTACTCTGCCCCTCCCCCTACTCCTGCTCGCTCGCTCTCTCTCTCTCTCTCTTCCTCTCTCTCTCTCTGGGTTGCCCCAGCATATAAATCTTTTTTTTTTTTAAAGGACTTTACATGACCAGATGTTCAACTACTACAAAATCAACGTTCATAAGTCTCCCCCACCATGAAGAGAATGTATGTGAAGAAAAGAAGGAAAAATAAGTGGAAGAAGGTCACTTTCATTTCCCTACCAACAGTGATAGGTTGAGGTACACATACTTCTGTGTTGGGGAGGTTATAAGCAAAGATGTAAGAGAAGTGTTGAAAGGACGTCCCAGAAGGAACAGCCTCTACTTTCTACAGAAATCCATTCATGGAACAGGGACACTGCAGAGCAAAGAAGAATCTCCAGGGACTGAACTGGATAATTTGGTGTGAATACTTGTTTCCCCAACCATCCACTCATCATGTATCCCTTCATCTACCCACCCATCATCCGTCCGTCCCTTTCTATGTCTTCGGTCCATCCATCCATCCATCCATCCATCCATTCATTTCTATCACTAAAATCGTGACTCTTTGGTTCAAATAATAAAAAATAACAATTACCTGTCACCCAAAGCTTCTTCTATAAAAAAATCAAAATTCTCCTTCAATCCTTTGTTATAATCTTCAGGTGGAAGCCAAGAAATAACTTGGTATGATTTTTCCTTCTCTTTAAAATCTAAAAAACACCCATGGGTTAAAAATGTTAAGTATGTCACAAAACATGGATTAACATTAGCGTGATAAGATCAATATTTGTTTGCTCAAGTAATTTTATATTTATTTGAATGTTTGCCTTTTGAACTATTTTTATGTGGTTTGGTTGCATCCTCATTCATTCAATCTTATAAAATGATAACATGTATTGAGAACCTTACACTGATTAAGGAGTGCTTCTCAATTTAAAGTTATGGAAGCTTCCATTTATTTTTTTTTAAGATTTATTTATTTGAGAGAGAGAGAGAGAGAGCACATGGGAGTGAGGGAAGGGGCAGAGGGAGAGAGTGAGAGGGGAAGAGAATTTCAAGCAGACTCTGTTGGGTGCAGAGACCAATGAGGGGCTCAATCTCAGGACCCTGAGATCATGACCTGAGGTGAAATCAAGAGTCAAATGCTTAATTGACTGAGCCACCCAGGTGCCCTGGAAGCTTCCTGGGATCAAGCCCCACATCTGGATCCCTACTCAACAGGGAGCCTGCTTCGCCCTCTCCCTCTACCCCTCCCCCATGCTTGTGCTTTCTCTCTCACGCTCTCTCAAAAATAAATAAATAAATAAAATCTTCAAAAATTTTCTTTAAAAAAGCTTCCATAAGGTATAGCTATTTCTCTCATTTTACAGGTGAGAAAACAAAGGTAACTGAAGATACAAAGGTAATTATCTTAAGCAAATTAAGATAATTTGTCAAAATTGCCCACATAGGACGTGATAAAGTCCATTTGATTTCAGAGCCTCTGCTCTTTCTGTTTTAGAAAAGCTCATTTTCATTATTTGGAGTGATAAATCCAAATAGTTTTTTGATTCAGTAAAAAGTACAAAAAAGTACTAAGAAGCTTATATAAAATAGCAGACCTCTGTGCCTCTACTTACCAGTGTGACTTCTCCCACGTATCCACGTGTAATGAAAAGTCTGAGTCCATTTCTGATGTTTCACTCCTGACAGTTTTCAAGCCCTATCTCCCACTCTCTCTTCAGTGCTTCACTGGGGCAAACTATTAAGAAAGTCAACATGCTCCTACCCTTGGCCACAGTGGAAGCTGCAAACCATGCAAGTGAAGACCAATGAGGGGCAACCCTCAACACATCTCAACTCTCTACCCACAATAAAAAAACTCAAACTAGTCACCCCTCCCTCCTCTGGAAAGCCATTTTTCAGATTGACTGAGGAGCCTATACTACTCCTCTTAAAAAAAAAAAAATAAGCCTTATTATTTGAGTAATAAATATTCCATACTCTCTTAAACATGTATGCTTTCATCAGTCATAACATCCAATCAAATGTGTGTAAACTGGGGATAGATTAATGCACAGTCCTACACATTGAAACTACCAAGCCCAATCTTAGTGAAAGCACTGCTATCCAAGTATGTACTGGCAAACATTCTGCAATCATAGATTTGGCTAGTACATTCTTCAGTACCTATGTCAACAGACTCTCAATGTCAGTTTACCTTCACTTTGGAAAGGACACAGTGCACCTTTAACTAGTTATCCATGGGGTATTTCAACAGTCCTACCATTGGCCACAATCTTATTGTCAAGATCTTAACCACATCCAACTTTCCCCAGGAGCCCAGGTAGGACATTATATTGAAAATATCCCACTCTAAGGAGATTGATTTGATATACTTATTCAGGACAGAGAAACATTCCCACAGGAGTGCACAGAAAAGGATGTGCCATGGCCCCACACAAAGCTCAAGGCCTAGGACCTCAGTTAAATTCCTAGGAATCATTTGTTCAGTTAAGGCCTCTCTTTCCACGACACTATCAAGAAACAACTATTGGCCACCTGGGTGGCTCAGTTGGTTAAGCGTCTGACTCTGGCTCAGGTCATGATCTCGGGGCCCTGGGAATCAAGCCCCAAGTTGGGCTCCCCTTTGAGTGAGGAGTCTACTTCTTCATCTCCCTCTCCTTCTGCCCCTCCCACCGCTTGTGTGTTCTCTCTCTCTCTCTCTCAAATAAATGAACCAAATCTTTATTTAAAAAAAAAAGAAATAACTATTGACTCATAACACCACAATATCTCAACAAGTCCAACAACTTTTAAGCCTTTTTGCAATCTGGAGGCAATATATTTCCGATTTATACATTTTCCTTACATCCATTTATACTCATTTTTGAAAATCAGCCCACTTTGAATAAGGCCAAATAACAAAGATCTAGAATCTGTCCAAACTGCAATACAATGCGCACTGGCATTAGTGCCCCCCCCCCACATTTGCATTCATTATAAAGGCTTCAGCAACCTCTTCCCAGGCTTCCTGGAGTTCTCTAGACCACCTGTTGATAGAGGTATTAGTCTCCAATTGCTGCTGTAGTAAATGACTACAAACTTAGTTGCTTAAAACAGAACAAATTTATTATCTTATAATTCTGGAGATCAGAAGTCCAAAGTGGGTCTCGCTGGGAAAAGAGCAGGTTGTGGGCAGGCCAGCATTCTTTTTGGAGGCTCTGAAAGACATTTTCTTGCCTTTTCCATCTTTTAGTGATTGTCTTCATTCCTTGGTTCATGGCCTCCTTTTAACTGAAAATGGCATCATCCATTATCTGACTTTCCTTCCATTATCACATTTCCTTCTCTTACTCTCCTGTCATCTCTCTTTTTTTTTTAAATCAGCTAATTAACACATAGTGTATTATTAGTTTCAGAGGCAGAGTTTAGTGATTCATCAGTTGCATATAACACCCAGTGCTCATTACATCCAGTGCCCTCCTTAATGCCCATCACCCAGTGACCCCATACCCCTCCCACCTCCCCATCATCTCTTTCTTTTCAGAAGGACTCTTGGAACTATATAGAGCCCAAATGGATAATCCAAGACAATCTTCCCATCTCAAAATCCTTATGTGAATCACATCTGCAAAGTTCCTTTGCCATGTAAGGCAGTATAGTCATTGGTTCTAAAGGTTAGAGCATATCTTTGGGTGGGGACATTATCTTCTACCAGCATGTTCTGCTTTCTGGACCTCAAACACTCATGTCCATATCACATACAAAATATAATCACTCCATCCCAACATTCCCACAAGTCTCAAACCATCACATCACCAACTCATAGTTCAAAATTTCATCTAAATGTCATTAGCTTGAATGTCCCAAATTATATTATCCAAATAATTCAATAAAGTATAGGTGGGACAGTCTGGATACGATCCATCTGTGGACCTCTGAAAATTAGGAAACAAGTTTATCTGCTTCCAAGAAACATTAAGATACCAGTTACAGATATTATCATTCAGAGTGGAACAAAATGGAAGGAAAATATGAATTTCTGGTCCTAAGAAATGTTGACATCCAACTGGGCAGACCACGTTAGGTTTTAAAAACTGGAAATAACCTGCTGTGACTTGAAGCTCAGCACTGTAAGCTTGAAGTTCTACCCTTTGTACTCACTGCTTCACACTCAGACTTCTCATTTGTTCTTCATGAAAGGTAGCATGAGTTCTCAGCTAAATAGTTTATGAGTGTGTTTCTGAGTTCAATTACCTTCTTTCATGTCACTCTTTCTCTGTCCTTTTGGTCCAAATTGGCAATATTTACCCAGTATGAAATTCTCAAG
This sequence comes from Callorhinus ursinus, assembly GCF_003265705.2. Taxonomy (NCBI): domain Eukaryota; kingdom Metazoa; phylum Chordata; class Mammalia; order Carnivora; family Otariidae; genus Callorhinus; species Callorhinus ursinus. Next base: position 65,086,423 of record NW_027397065.1, on the reverse strand, counting down.
TACCTTATGGATCTTCTGGGTATATCATGGAAATTCACTCTGCTAGACAAGAGCTGCTACACAGATCTTTAAAAAGAATTTCACCTCTACTTTTGGCTTCAGCCAACAGGGCTGAGGGGACTCATGATTCACACCCCCAATATTTAAAGGGCTCTGTGAGACTGAATATTCTGACCTATTCAGAGGCAACAGCAAGAGGTTATCCAGCCACACCACCGGTTTTCTCTTTCCTGGCAGCAAATCCCCTAATTTTAGAATCTTTTATAATCTGGATAGGCTGAGAATTTCCCAAATCATGAAGTCTTCATTTCTTTATGCTTAATGGTTCTCCCTTCAATTTATCTTTTTCCTCTCACATTTTACTATAAGAAGCAAGATGTCCTTACCATCAGTATTTTTACCAGAAGTGTGTTTATGATGATTTACATATTGTCTCAGACAATACAGATTTTCTCTACCACGCTCCTTACTTCCTTCTTAGTCCTCATTAGCAGAGTTCTTATATTTTTTATTAAGACACAATGACATGTAACATTACATTAGCTTCAGGTGTAAAACATAATGATTTGATATTTTTATATATTGCAACAGAGTTCTTAACATCCACATTTCTACCAATAGTCTCTTCAAGACTATCTAGACTTACTCTATCACGCTTCTTAATATTTTTCCAACCTCTATCAATAACCCAATTATAATGCCAAATATTGGTTGAAGCAGTAGTATATGTGAATATTGAAAATCTTTGCTTCTTCGATCTGATATCATTTCTTTATGAAAGTAGTAAATAAATGAACAAGATGGGGAAGTGTGTCCAAACAAGGAGTTAATAAATGGTTCAAATGTTACAATGCACTGAAATGGGCATCAGGTCAGAAATAATAACTCAAACATGTGTTTTCCCTATTTGCAGACATCTAGTCAAGCTCTATTCCTAAGGTAAAGAATTAACACGCTGTTTCAAAGCCTCAGAAATACCTGTGATTGGGGAATATTGGAAGAAACTCTAGATTTAAACCTGGAAACTAAAAAAAATAAAAAAATAAAAAAAAATAAACCTGGAAACTAAGGATAAAACTGAAGGGATCCAAAAGAAGACATAAGAATGGCCAACAGACACATGAAAAAATGCTCAACATCACTCGACATCAGGGAAATACAAATCAGAACCACAATGAGATACCACTTCACACCAGTCAGAATGGCTAAAATTAACAACTCAGGAAACAGGCAGATGTTGGCGGGGATGCGGAGAAAGGGGAACCCTCCTATACTGTGGGTGGGAATGCAAGCTGGTGCAGCCACTCTGGAAAACAAGATGGAGGTTCTTCAAAAAGTTGAAAATAGAGCTACCTTATGACCCAGCAATTGCACTACTGGGTATTTATCCAAAGTATACAAACATAGTGATTCGAAGGGGCACCTGCACCCCAATGTTTATAGCAGCAATGTCCACAATGGCCAAACTATGGAAAAAGCCCAGATGTCCATCGACAGATGAATGGATAAAGAAAATGTGGTATATATACACAACGGAATACTACTCAGCCATCAAAAAAAGGAAATCTTGCCATTTGCAATGACATGGATGGAACTAGAGGGTATTATGCAAAGTGAAATAAGTCAGTCAGAGAAAGACAAATACCATATGAATTCACTCATATGTGGAATTTAAGAGACAAAATACAGGATCATAGGGGAAGAGAGGAGAAAATAAAACAAGACAAAATCAGAGAGGGAGACAAACCATAAGAGACTCTTAACACTAGGAAACAAACTGAGGGTTGCTGGAGGGGAGGTGGGGGGGTATGGGGTAACTGGGTGATAGGCATTAAGGAGGGCACTTGATGTAATGAGCACTGGGTGTTATATGTAACTGATGAATCACTAAATTCTACCTCTGAAACTAATAAAAAAAAAAACAAAACCTGAAGGGATCCATGAACTCCCCAAATTGTTTATAGATTTTTGTGTACATGTGTTTATTAAAGGGGTAGAAGGTCTGAAGCTTTTATTAGTTTCTCAAAATTCATGGGAACTAACAAAATTATTTTTAATCAATTTAAATTTTAATTTAACTTAATTTCATTAAAAATTTTAATTAAATTTAATTGCAATTTTCAAAATTAAGAATAACTACCTTGAAAACTAATACACTACAGCTATTTAATCATGTCTGTGGTCAACACAGATTCAAAAAGATATGTATATAAATAATGTTCAGTGAAGAATGCAGAACCTAATCTAGAAGGTGATTAAAATGATTTTAAGTAGGGACTCAAATAGATATTGGTACACCAATTTTCATAGCAGCATTATTCAAAATACCCAAAAGGTCCATCGACAGATGACTGGATTAACAAAATGTGGTATATACTTACAATGGAACATTGTACAGTCTTAAAAAAGGAAGGAAATTGTGATCCATACTACAGCATGGATGAGCCTTGAAGACGTTAAGCAATGTGAAATAAGCCAGACACAAAAAGACAACTATTGTATGTTTCTACTTAAATGAGGTATCTAGAATAGCCAAATTATTAGAGAAATAAAGTAGAATAATGGTCACCAAGGGCTACAGGCAAGGGGTAATTGGCAGTTACCATATAATTAGTACAGAGTTCTCACTTGTGGTGAGGGAAATGTTCTAGAGAGCAATGGCAGTGATGGTTGCACAACAACATGAATGTACTTAAAGTCAGTAAACTTACAAAACAAATGTTTAAGAGGTCAATTTTATGCTGTGGATATTTTACCACAATAAAAATCTTCAAAGAAATTTTCACAGAAAAAATTGTTTTAACAAAATCTGAACAATAACAAAGACTGAACACCTTCAGAGTTTTATAATTTTTCAGATTTCATTCCCCAAAGATGCTGCTTAAAATTGCATCTTTTTCTAAATCAAAGCCTGAGAAAACTTCAGATTGAGCAATCCAGAGCTTAAAGTCCTAAAGCCACCCAACACTATTATTAATCTGCCATATCACCTTAAGCAAACCACTTCAGTTCTCTGGGCTGCTGTTTTCTTGTCTGTCAACAGAAAAGAGTTGATAAGATTTATTTGCTCATTTTGGCTAAAATTCATTGGACTCAATGATGCAGTTAAGAACGTCCAACATCATTATACACAAACTGTTGACAAGGCATTGATTTTTCTAGAAAACAAAATCATCTCAGTGATAGATTCTGATCTTAGCTGGATAAATAAGGGATTTCTTAAGAAAGCTTTCTTAGATTTTAGATATCATAAAAGGAGAAAGTGATCTACGATTTAAAAAAGGAATCTGTGATATAAGAAAAGAAAATGGCATATTTAGCTGAACACTTCTGTTCACATGTTTTCAAGCTGTTATGAAGTACCATTTACCAAAATAATCTGCAATATATGGAAGGTTGCTTGGGATGAAGTGGAAGGCAAGGTAAGGGGGGGAAAATATGGGACTACAGAGTGTGGAGTGCTGGGAGATAGAGCCAAGAAGTTTTCCAACACCTTACATTAACACACACACACACACACACACACACACACACACACACTTTTCATTCTTTCAGTCCAGTTAGATTTCAAAAACAGTTTTCTAAGCAAAAGGTATCGTTGTTTTACTCTACACTTTGCATAGAGTAGAAGAAATAGAAAAAATTGGTGAGAAAAGATACCTGATATAAATGAATTTCCTCTCTGGTGAAGCATAGTGACATTATGACCATGATCTTGAAGAATTTGACACACCCGGTCCAGCAGTAGATGATGGCTTCCACCTAGGAACAATGTACAACTTCACTTTTGTAATGATGATAATAAAATGCCTAAAGCTGATAGGTTAAGAGATCCAGGAGATGAGAATTAGCCGACAGAAAGGTAATGGTGAATAGAGGAAGATAAGCTTCATCTCCATTTGGGTAAGCCCCAGCCACTCACTCAGGGCCCAGGGGCCCCAATCTTGACTTTGGCAAACCTCCATCAGATCCTCATTGTGACTCCAGTCACAAAAATGACCAAACATCAGTGTGACGAGCTTCTCTGCTTATGCCTTAAGGAATTCCTGATCCTAAGTATATGCTAATTTTAGCCAGGCCTTATGCAGACACTGTGCTCTAAAGAAATAACTGTACTTGTGTAAAGTGTGGCACAGTGCTCTATATGAGCGTGAAGGATTCCCAATGGACAATTAGTCAGAGTTTGTTCTGGAATCTTACTCTTTGGAAATCTATGCTAGTGTAGGAGGCAGAAACATGGGAACTTGAATATCAGTCCAAGAAAGAGCCATTGGACCAGAAGGAAGGTGAGCCACCACTTAGAGCCAAAATCCTCGAGATTCAAATGTACTTGGCCGGATGTTTCTCAGTTGGAGCCTGAATTTTGCTGAACATCAAATTAAGGCATTCAGAATAACTGTGGGCCCTTGAGGTGGAATTACAGGATCCTGTATGCATGAGAGACTGGGGCATCAGCCAGCCTAGGAAAAGCCTGGGATCGTAAGGAAACAGAAGCTTGATCATCTGGGGAGGTACAGGTTCTATCACACTAAATCTTATCCAAAACCGTATGAATCATGGGACATTTGGTTGAATCTATGAGTCTCAGTAGCAGAGAAAGTCAGACCAGGAGGGAAGGAATAGAATTTGCCGAAGTTGGGAAGTGGGAGCTGTTTGGAAGATGCCAAGTCCCGTGGCGGCTGGGTCAGCAGAGAGGGATGTTGGACTACTGTAATGGTGTGTATCTGTGGAAATTACCGGAAATTACCCTAGTTTTTAAAATCTGTGCTTGTGTTGCCTGAGGTAACACAGATTATATAAAACACAAACTCCTACCCTCTCAGACTGCCTGTTCTGGCTTCACATTAACCCTTGGAAGAAAAGGCTACAAGGGAGATGCCAGCCCGCAGACGCGGCCATTCCTGAGGGTCTTGGGGAGCCCAGTGCTTTCTGGGCCAGAGGTGGGGCTTCCAACGCCTCCAAACCACACCCTTTCCCTATCAGAGTCTAAAGGACACACGCTTTGAAGGTGAGGGAGCTCTTTCGGATCAACACTACTAACAATCAAAACGGGCCAAAAGAAAAAAAGAGTTCAAAAGGAATTCTGGGGTTTCTTAAAGAGTTTTGTTTTTTTTTTTTTTAATCCCCACTGAAAAGTGCGTGAGACTGGAAGTTGTGGACAGGCTGGTCTTGGGATAAGAAACCCCAGCTAAATTCCTTATGTGTACCATTAGGGAGGCCTGGTGTGCTCTGACAAAAGGTGCCTGATGTCCCGACCCTTAGTTTCCTGCTCAGGAAAACGCTGTGGGGGCTAAATGCGATTATTTATGGTTCTTTCCAGCTCTAAGATTTCCCCGATTCCCAGCGATCTTTACACAGTAAGTGACCTAAAAGAGCCCATTGCGGGTGGAAATACAATCTTGGGAAAGCTCCATCTTATGATGACCCCTTATCCTGATCCTTTTCCCTTTTCTTTTCCTTTTCATCTCCTATTCCCTTTGGTGCAAAAGTAAAGGAAGTAAAACTGGGGCCACAAAATGCAGAATTCACAGTCCCCGAATCCTTCAAACACTTCCAGCAGCACCAGTGAAAAGAGCGGGCATTGGCGAGACCCGAATGTCCAAGGTCCGGTCCCCAGCCCTGGCCAGTTCTCCAAGTTTCCTCGGGATGGAAAGCACTCCACCCTCTTAGGTGTCACTGAAATACCTTCCCTGCTCCACCTTGGCTCACTTGTCAGAAAATTAGTGCTTCTGCCCCCCATAAGCTCCTTTCCCTGGCCTCCAAGAGCCTGCACACGCTCCCACAGTCCCTATTGGCAATGGCTGCGCGCCACCCAGAAGTTTAGGGTGAGCCTCTGAATTTGCAGCCCGCTCCCTGGAGGAGGCAGCCCCGGGTCTCCAGCACTGGGAGGGATCTCAAACTTCTGGATCCATTTCCCGCGCCTAGGAGAGCAAATCTGAGTAGGAAGAGAGAGGAACAAGTATTCTATTTTCTCAGGAAGTTTCTTCACCTCTCGGTGGTAGGGGTCCCTCATTTCCCCACAAGCCCCTCCTGCCTCTCCCCCCTCTAGCCTAGGACCCAAGCCCAATCTGGAAAACCACCTGGGGTGACCCTCTGACCCAGAGCTATTTGAGCTTTCCCGCGGGTGTCTGGGACGCGCCTGATTCTCCCGCCAAGCACTCACCCACCAAAGACAGAGTTAGAATTTTGGCGGCCTCTGAGAGCAGGAACCCGGGCAGAAGGAAGCCAGCGAGCAGTAGCGCCCGCTGCCCCGCCATGCTCGCTCTGCTGTGAGCCGGGGAGCCCAGCCCGGTGCGCTGAGCCCTGCGACCCGCGCCTCGCACAGCACGGCGACCTGTGCGCCCTGGGGACACGCTGCGCTCGGAGCCAAGGAAATGCGCCGGCGGGCGGATTGGGAAGACGTGAGAGATGGACCCCGCCTGTGTTCTCTTCCGTTTGCGGTTTCTTGCCCTTCTGCTCCACCTCCCAGGGTGCTTGCTCCACTGGCTAATTTGTCCTCACCCTCCCTAACCCCAGACTTCGGGAAGGAGGGGTTAGTGAGCTCTCCTTAACCCCTCTCTGTCCGTGTGATCACCACACTCTCCGCAGAGAAGGTACTCTGAGCCAGGAATGCAGGGACCTTAAGAAGATGCTTCTAAGATAGTTCCACCTCCAGGTGACCCACACCCATCCCCATTTTAGGGGCCTTCCCACGAATTTTCCCACCTCCTAACTGCTCTGTTGACCTCATACTGTCATCCGCATGCTCCATTTCCCTAGATATTTGCTTAAAATCTCTGAGACGCTACTCCCTGGAAGTAGTGTCTACTCCCTGGGAGGAGCTTGTGTCTACTCTCTAGAAGCAAACCCGCAAGAGAAGTCGACCTGCCATTCCTGGATTGTGTCTTTCTGAAGAGGTCTTTCTGAAGACCTCTTAAGGAGGTCATTTATTCATGAAGAGGTGCTAGAGTCCTAACTCCAGAAGTCCAAGTCTTTACCTGGAGGTTTGAACCTCTAAAGCTGAGACTATAATTCTGAATGAGAATTATAAAATAGGACTGGGGATCTTACCACAGTCTCCTCAGGCACCAAACTGAAGACATCTTGTAATTCTGCCTCTTTGTAATGTCAGCCCTGGCAAGGACGGGGCATGGAGACCCCAGGAGGCAGCTTTACATTCTCTATCCTCAAAGCAAACCTCTTGTAAAGGTTTTCAGGGCAGCTTCCCTCACAGCCTGTTACAGGTGAAAGAATTCTGGGCAATGAGGACAGGGTCTCTTTTCCAAGGGGCAGGGGAGGATAATTCTGTGAAAATTTTTACTTTCCTGATCAAAGAGCTATATTTCCTTGAAAGCTATATTATATAGCTTTCCGAGCTTTGACAAGAGTTTACAGGAAAGGCAAACAGAAAATGAAAGGATTTGTAAAGTGCCTGTGTTAGGTGTGATTCCAAGGGGTAGAGGCAGGAGAGAGGGAAACAGGCTGAGAAGATACTGGACATGGAGGCTGGAATGGTTCAGGCTCAGTGCTTCGAAGAGAGGCATGACAAGGAAAGTAGCTTCAAGGCTTAAAATATGAGGGTCACTGTTCCAAATTACCCTGGGACAAAATCACAGAACAACCCTTGCTGACTGGCAAATAAAGAAGGCCATAAGGGCTGAATAAAGAATTCCAGTTTTAGGAAGAAGCCAATGTGCAGGAATTTGCAACAAAATTAGCAAATGGATATGATGTGGGGAACAGGAATTGCCAGAATTGGTGGGAATTTCATAAGAAATGGTAACCCCCCCCCCAAACTTTGTCTCCTAAGGCTACACTCAGCATCAGGTCTTCTTCCATTTCCTGGCCCCACACAGCCAGCTGACCACCACACTCAGTAGCTTCCCACAGAGCCACACGTTGCCCAGGATGACCACCGGCAGGAACAAGATGTTGAGAAGGTACTGTTCATGCCACAGCTGTTGGAAAGTGTGGGGCTTGAGGTGTGCTGCACCCCATCTGGAGGCTGTGATAGATCCAGCCCACCAACCCCTTGGGTGGGACCGGAGGGTGACAGGGTAGGGGTGTCTGATGATGCTGGCAACCACTGCTGCTGATTTGTACCTGTTAGCAGAGACAGAGGGGTGGTGACAACATTAGATGATAGGTTGTCACCAGCTTAGGCTAAGCAGAGAAGGCTGGTTTTCAGGTAATTATAATCTGGCTCAGAAATTTACCAGCTGAGTGACTATAAACAGTTTAATTTTATAAAGATTCTTGTATGCACAGAATCCAAATTAAGGCTGAAAGGTAAAGTGGTGCCTAAGTCAGTCCCTGTCTTCATGGAGTTCATGATCTACTAGACCAAAAGATACCCATATGCCTGCTAGGTGTGCTCATTGCTAACAAAACACCACTGTTTATAATCCTTTCAGTGGACAGAGCTAGGAAATATATGGTTATGGATATAGATATTAAGATCCCATATTTATTTCTCTACTTGTAGATGCTGCAGCTATGTCTATTACCTAGTTACAAAAAATCAATTTATAATTTATACTGATATCTCAGTTCAATACATCACAGGGGTTGTTCTAATCTTCCCCATTTCCACATTTGTAATTTTCTTTTCCAAAAGTAAGAAACAACATCAATACATTTACTCGTTTGCTCAGTCCTATCATGCAGAGAAAGTGAGGTCAAATACACTAACCTACACAACTGTGAAAAACCTACTCAATAGACAAGTTTTATTTGCAGTTCTTGTTATCTTTAGACAGGATATACATAGTTGACTGTTGAAAAAATGGGTTTGAACTGCATGGGTCCGCTTATATGTGGATTTTTTTTTTCAATAAATACAGTACAGTACTGTAAAGATATTTTCACTTACGATTTTCTTAATAACATTTTCTTTTCTCTAGCTTATTTATGGTACATATTATGTACCATATGACTTTTTATAATACATTTATTTATAATACATATAACTTATACATGTAGTATATGTTATACATGTACTAGTAATACATATACATCTAATATATAATACATCTGACATACAAAGTATATGTTAATCAACTCGTTATGCTATTAGTAAGGCTTTTGGTCAACAGTAGGATATTAGTAGTTAAGTTTTGGGGGAGTCAAAATATACGCAGATTTTTGACTATGTGAGGGATTAGCACTCCTAACCCCATGCTGTTCAAGGGTCAATAGTACTAGCAAACCAAATTCAGCAGCATATAAACTTGATTACACACCAATACCAAGCAAGAATTATCCTGGAATGCAAAGACGGTTCAACATGTGGAAATTGATCAGTGTAATACACCACATTAACAGAATGAAGAAAAAAACCCACATGATCAGCTTAATTGATGCAGAAAAAGCATTTGACAAAATTCAACACCCTTTCATGATAAAAACATTCAATGTAATAAAAGCCATTAATGAAAAACCCACAGCAAACACCGTACTCAATGATGAAGCCAAAGCTTTCTCTAAGATCAGGAACAAAGCAAGGATGCTTGTTTTTACCACTTCTATTCCACATAGTACTACAAGTTCTAGCCTGAGCAATTAAGCAAGAAAGAGAAATAAAAGGCACCCAAATTGGGAAGGAAGAAGTAAAATAATCTCTATTCACAGATGACATGATCTTACATGTAGAAAATTCTAAAGATTATACACACACACACACACACACACACACACCTGTTAGAACTAATAAATGAATTCAGCAATATGGCAAGAATACAAAGTAAGCCACAAAAATCAATTGCATTTCTATACTGACAGTAAACAATCTGAAAAGAAATCTAGAAAACAATTCCATTTACATCAAAAAAGAATAAAATACTTAGGAATTAACTTAGCCAAGGAGGTGAAAGACTTGTACAATCAAAACTGCAAAACACTGCTGAAAGAAATTAAAGAAGATACAAATGGAAACACATCCCATATTGGTGTGGAGCCATAACCCTGATTCTGCAGCTCCCTCCTTCAGCTTCTGTGAGTCCTGGGCCAAGTGCACGTGCAGTGCTGTGATAAAGGGGCCAGCTTCTCTTATAGGTCCCCCCGGGCATTGAGGTTGGAGGTATGAGAAACATACACAGGTTCTAGTCATCCTTACAAGTCCCAGGTCCTCCTTGTTGGTTCCAGTTTATTCCTGCTCTCATCCTCATCCATTTTATTCTTCCTCGCATCCTGTCTGGCTGACTTAAATCTCGGTAGACGCTCATATGGGCTGTTCCACCCGCTACCACCAATCTGTAAGTTCTAGCCCCAACGATAAGTCTTTTTTTTCTACATAATTCATAGTGTTCTTTCTTCTCTGATCAAAGCCTGACCTAATATTTCTTTTCCCATTCTGTTTTACTAACCAAACCTCAGTTTTATTTGGAATGAAACTTACAAACAAAAGGAAAGCCTCTACATTTTCCAACCTCTTTTGTAACTAGGAGTCATCATGTGACATAGTTCTTATTAATGAAAGTTAAATGGGAGTCACTGAATAGTTACAGCTTTCAAGGATGACATGCTCTATGAGGTTTCTATTTCCTGCTGTAACTAATTACCACAAACTTGGCGGCTTAACGCAACATGACTTTATCATCTTACCCTTTTGTAAGTTAGAAATCTGATGTTGGTTTTATGGGCTAAAATCAAAGTTTTGGCGTGACTGTGCTTTTTGGGGACCCGAGGGATAGATTCATTGTCTTGCCTTTTCAGTTTCTAAAGGTCCACAATCCTTGGTCATAGCTCCTCTTCTGTCTTCAAAGCCAGCTACATTGCATCTTTCTGGCCATTCTTCTGTGGTCACATCTCTCTCTCTGCCTCTCCTCTCCTTCAACTAGAAAGGGCCTTTGTGCCCGCCTGATAACCCACGGTAATCTCCTTATTTTAAGGTTGGCTGATTAGCAATCTGAATTCCGTTTGCAATCTTAATCACCTTTGCCCTGTAACATAACATATTTACCTGTTCCAGGTATTAGGACATGGACATTTGCGGGGAGCCATTATTCTGCCTGTATCACACAGAACTCTTTTTTCCTCCTTCTTCCTCTCCTAGAGCACATATATTCTGGCTCCAGCTACAGCAAGCACATAGCACCCATGAAGAAACCTTGCGATGGAAGCAACCGGCAAGAGTGGCTAGCCAGAAAGGAAAGAGGGGACTGGGGAACTGTGGACATTAGGGAACTGCCATTCTAGTCCCACATTTCCAACCTCCAGCCATCTTTCATATGAGAAGGAAATAGACCCTTCATATGGTTAAGCCACTATTTTTTGAACTTCTGTGACTACTAGTCGATTTAATTTCTAGTGATACATAACATATAGGAAGGTCCATTGCTATGAAATGAAAAGGGGATGGAATTCTTTTCCTGAATCAAAATAGTCTTAGAAATCACCACATACCCTTGCTGCTTGACTCACAAAAACATATTAAGGCTAAGCACAACTTTCATGGTCCCATTTGACTTTCTCATAACCCTATTTTAGAAAGCAGGTGTCATGGAAAGATTTCATGAAAGTAGAAACTGTAGAACAACCTGTAGGCCCTATGTGTAATCAGCAGAGATGGTGCTCCCTGCAGGAGGGATTACTGTACCTGCAGTGGAGTTCTAAGAGGGAAGATTGTGGGAGGGAGGATGTGCACATATTGAGGGGGTTGCTTTCTAGAACTTTCTGGAAGAAGAGGCCATTTGGGTTTCTCTTACTCAGTTCTGGCTACTATATCAAAATACCATAAATCTGGTGGCCTATAAACAAAAGAAATTTGGGGCATCTGGGTGGCTCAGTTAGTTAAGCATCTGCCTTCAGCTCAGGTCATGATCCCAGGATCCTGGGTTCAAGTCCTGCATCAAGCTCCCTGCTCAATGGGGAGTCTGCTTCTCCCTCTCCCTCTCCCTCTGCCCTCATCTCATGATCTATCTCTCTCTCTCACTCTCTCTCTCTCAAATAAATAAAGTCTTTAAATTAAAAAAAATTAAAAAAAAAAAACAAAAAATTTATTTCTCACAGTTCTGGAGGCTGGGTAGTCTGAGATCAGTGTGCCAACATGGTTGGCTTTGGGTGAGGACTTTTCCTGGTTGGTAGACAGCTGACTTCTCATTTTATCCTCACATGATAGGAAGGGAACTAGGGACGCCTGGGTAGCTCCATTGGTTAAGTGTCTCCCTTTGGCTCAGGTCATGATCCCGGCATCCTGGGATTGAGTCCTGCATTGGGCTCCTTGCTCAGAGGGGAGCCTGCTTCTTCCTCTGCTTCCCACTCCCCCTGCTTGTGCTCTCTCTCTCTCTTGCTCTCTCTCTGGCAAATGAATAAATAAAATCTTTAAAAAAATTAAAAAGTAAAAATAAAATAAAAAAGAAAGGGAACTAGCTAGTTCTCTGACCTCTTCCTATAAGGGCACTAATATTCACTGGGGCTCTACCCTCATTACTTAATTGCCTCTCAAAGGCCTCACCCCCAAAAACCATCACATTGGGGTATGGTTTTCAACATATGAATTTAGGGGAAACATTCAGTCCACTGCAGTCCCAGAAGCAGATGCTGAGACAAGGATTTGAGTACAAGTAATTTATTTGGAAAATGCTTGGGAACACTGGTGTGGAAATGGGAAATTGATACAGAGAAGGGAAGTCAGTCAATAAAGGGTGACTCAATAAGCCAGTTACCATATTTTAATTCCATAGGAAAACTGCAAAATAGTGCAAAAGACATGACTCAGAATTATCCCACAAGAGAGAAAAGGGAATTGGGCTATTTACATGCTCAATCTCAAGAATCACTGGTTGAGGGTTGCTCCCAAGGGTGTTAATTAACTAGAACTTCCAGACTGTTTTACACATGGGAAGCATAGCCTACCACAGTTCCGGGAAAAGGATCGCTCATGCTTATAGTTGCATATACTGACCTCTGGCACTTGTAAGAGTATCCTGGAAAGTCCAGAGCATGAAGCAGGATTTGATAGCATCTACTACAGCAATGGAGGCAAGAGTGGGAGGAAGAGACTGAGAAAGTGGCTGAATCAGGAGACTGGAATCACTGGAGCATAGTGCCTAGGAGAGAAGAGTGATGAGCTAAGGACAAGGTTTTAAATCTGAAAAGTAGGTCAAATCACACATGGGCAGAAACATAGCATAGTCCCAGCTATTCAGTAAGCCAAGAAGCCAAAGAGTTCTGGCAAGAAAATGTTAATAGACAAAGAAGCATCCATGGGTGATATATGCAACTAATGAATCACTGAATACTACATCAAAAACTAATGATGTACTATACAGTGGCTAATTGAACAAAATAAAAAAAAGCAGGTTGTACTAATATAAACAAGAAGAGTTGATGTCAATTGGAGCCAGGGCAGTGGGAGATCAGCATGGTCTGTGCTAGAGTGAGACATACCAAGAACCACTGACTTCCCAAAACACCCAGCCCTAGGATGTATCCATGTCACATCTGTTTCAGCTACCTGGCCCCACACAGCCTGACCATGCCTAGCAGCTTCCCACACAGCCAAATGGTACACAAGGTGACCACTAGCAGGAACAAGAAGACATCAAGAAGGGAACTGCTCATGCCATGGCTGTTGGAAGGCATGGGACTTGAAGTGTACTGCACCCCCTGTCTGGAGGATGTGGTCTATCCAGTCCACCAGCCGCTGGGTGGGTGTCAGGGGGTAGGAGCGCCTGATGATGCTGGTGACCACTGCTGCTGATTTGTACCTGTCGGCAGACACACACACACACACACGCACACACACACACACACACACACACACAAGCACACAAAATATACATATATATAAATATACATCTGTGTGTGTGTGTGTGCGTGTGTGTGTAGATAGATAGATAGATAGATAGATAGATAGATAGATAGATAGACAGTTTGGAGAAATGTCAAAAGCCAAATGTTAAGTATTCAGCTGACTCAGGCTGAAGTTAATTCTGATCACCATAGAATGAACTTCTGAAGAATTCCCAAGTAGGGCTTTTCTTGAAATTCTCATGTCCTAAATGAAATTAGGTGATTAAAAAATAAGTTTTAAATTAGCAGATCCTTTAGGTTATAAATTCTAGAACAACAAACAATTCTATAAAACTTGATTATGACATAATAAAATCTCTATTACTCTTCCTTATGTTCCATATTTAAATTCTTATAAATTTTAAACGGAAGACACCTAAATTTTTGGTCGAATAAACTGTAAAAAAGGAGTACAATTTACTGAAATGGAGATTTGATGAGCAGGTTTAGGGGTGTTGGGAGCAGTCCAAAGTTGATATCTGGTCATGTTAAATTTGAGATGCTTACCTGACAGCAAAGAAGAGATGTCAGTTAGGAAGGTAAAATGATACACTGCCATTAGCAGAAAGGTTTGGGCTGTAGTTATCCATGTGGGAATTAACATTAGTCTACAGAGGGGATTTCAAACCATAAGACTGGACGAACATCCCAAGAGTGAAGTGTGGATTAGAAATTAGATGAGATCCAAACACCAGACCTTGATCTAGAGCCCGAGCACATGTGGAGGTGTAGTGTTGAAGAGGCATCAGCCATGGAGATTGAAAAGGAGCAGCCAGTGAGGGGTGAGAACTAAGAGTGTGGTGTCTGGGACCATGGGAAGGAACTGTTTAAGGTGGGGCAGTCATCAGTTGACATAAATGATGCTGGTAGGATAAGTAAGGTAAGAACTGAGAAGTGGGCGTGGGCTTTGGCAGCATAGATGCTACCGGTGACCTGCGTGAGAGCAGCTTTGTGGAGTGATTAGGAAAATACAATCAGGTTGTCAGGCTTGTTGGGAGCCCATGTCAGGCCTATGGTCATGAATTTAAGTTGCAACTGGTCAGAGTGGTTGTGAGTTTCCTCTTTCTGGGGAGGCAGGCTCATAGTAGTAAAGAGGACCACAGGCAAGTGACAGTCAAAGCATCTCAGAAGCCTCGGGGACAGAGGAAGAAAGCCCATTGCTTCTGAACTGCCCAGATGTGTCTTCAGACCAGAGAGCCACCCTGATACACAAATGACTGAATCCAAATATCTTGATTCTCAATACAGTCTGCACCATTTAATTTATTTATTTGCAAATACTAACTGCCTGCCGGGAAGGGAGCTGGATGCTAAAAGTGTCCTAGGGAATGTTGGTACTGCCTTTCATTAGGTGTCATGCTGAACATCATCCAGGAATTACTTCAGGTATGGAATAACTCCTCCACAAGCAGCAGTTCTCGGCCTTTCTGGGTATTAGATCCCATTAACAATCTGATGAACATCTTAAAAACACACTCTAGGAAATGTATATATGCAAGCATATACCATTCACAATTTTACATTTCTAGGGGTTCATGAGGCCTAGGAGCCTAACTATGTTGCTTGGGCCAAGAACCCCTGATGTAGAGGACTAGTATTTAGTTACTCTTTACTTGTTCAACAATTACTTATGCAGTGCCTACTGTGTGCAAAGCAGTGAGAGAGGCCATGATAAATGAGAAAGATATGACCCTACTCTCATGAAGCTTACATTCTAGTTGGAGGAAAGAGTCAATAAACTAATAACAGAATAATTACAAAGTATGACCCATTTTGTGAAGGAAATTATATGGAATAACTGGCATTGATCAGAGATGGCCTCTCTGAAGAGGTGACATTGGAGCTAAATGGAAAGAATGTTCCAGAACAGCTAAGGGCAAAGACCTCTAGAGGAAAGAATGATGTGTTTGAAGAAGTAAATGGACACCCCTGTACGTGGCTAGAATTGTACATTAAACATCTGAAGACAAACAAAAACTCTAAAAAGAGAAAATTTGTAAGTTTCTTCTAAAGACAGAAAGTTCTTCCTTCATCTGCCTTCAATTTGTCTTACTGAAATATAAGACTCATTTCTTTAACTTGGTATTCAGTAAAAATAGGTCAGCTGGTATCTTAGCTTAGGTGAGTTTTGCTTATATGGGGTAAAAAAAACAAAAAAACAAAAAAACAAAAAAAACTTCCAGCCATTTCCCCTAGTGCTACCCTAAGGGCTACATACATATCTCTTGTCTCCCATGACTTGTTTCATCTTTAGAGCTAGGGTCTCCGCCTTGAGCTGCTCTATCAGAATGGAGACACCTAGGTCTTTGGCTTCTACGTGGAGTAGGTCTCCAGGCTGGTGTGTGAAGAGAGGAATCCCCACCATGAGCACACCATAGTTGATAGATTCCATCACACTTTTCTATCTTCCATGAGTGACAAATAGGCGGAGGCTGGGGTGAACTTGGACAAAGAAGAAAGACAGAAAGGTGATGCTGGAGAAAGAATTTGGGGAATCTGGAAAAGCAGCAATGTCAGGGAAACACGCAGGGGATTCTAGAGGTATTTGGGAACAATTTAAAGAGTCAGTTACCTGGAAGACGCTCTATAAGCACCCTCAGAAACATGGGTCTAACACCTGAACCAGAGTCCAGCTGAAGCTAAGAATGCAGAGAGAGCACTAAGTTCAGCATATACCACCATTCATCCATTTATTCCTTCATTGTCTCTCTACATCATTTTAAAGCAGGGATTATGCCTTATACCTTAACACTTCCTGTCCCTGTCACACTGCCTCTCTCTTATTTGGAGTAAAATAAAATGTTGACGAGGAAGAGGTTATCTAGCTCAAGGACTTAGAAACTGTTAAAGTGCTTTTGGAAAATGCAATTTGTGGTCTGTACCACGGGCTACTGAAATATATTTGCAGGGACAGAATCAAAAACTTGTATCTCCAATTCACTGAGTGATTCTGATCCAATCTGCAGCTATACACATGAAGCGTCCCCAGAATGTAGCACTGGCCAGAGAGAAACCCCCTTGAAGATGTGGTAAGACATCTCAGACAGGACAATGAGGAATTGTATCACATTAGAAAGACACCATGGCACCCAAGTCTCTCACACTCCTTGTGAGAAGGAACTGGGTACTTCCTTCCTGCTCTGCATAGTTACGTCTCAGAACATTTGTAGGCACTTCTTGGAAGGTATTTGATCCTGATCACCTACCAATTACAAGAGGCCACAGTAACCCCACTTGAATATCACTAGTGGCTACAGATAACCGGTCTGAGTTACAAATGGATGAAGTGACTCCAAAGTGCCAATCTCTTCTGGTGCTTTGACTTTTGCTAACAGATGCTTTCCTTTTCAAGGATGGTGGAGTGCCCAGGTGGGGGTGACAGCTGCAATAAACCCTAAAGAAAAAGTAACTGGAAAGAGAGAAGGGCAGAACAGCTGCTGCCTGTAGAAGGAGGAAGTCCTTACCCATGAGGTCATTCTGAGGAAGCCAGTCCGCAATTTTCACATTGGCTGCCAATTTGACATCTTTGAGCCAATGAGAAGGCTTACACTTCCACATCACCACCCCCCACCCAGGAAGGTGGGCAAAGGCAGCATGCATCTCCTTTAGGACTTCTTCAACCTGTTGGGTGTAGACCATGGAGCCCAGTGTCACAAGAACAAAACCTACATCTGCAACTTGGCAGTAAAGTTCTCAAATTCCTGAGAGAATAGAAAAAAGAGTCATACCACTCCCGGAGCACACATCTGAACTCTCTGTGTTTCCCTTGTTTAGGCTAAAGCGAAGCCTTTCTTTTCCATAGGCTAACATGTGCTGGATGGCCTGGAAGAAAGAGATTTTTCTAAGCCTTGATTTATCCTTTTTCTCCAGGATCACAGGAATGGTGTATCCTTTCCCTGCAGACTTTATAACTTGATGAACTAAATTTCAGTTTCCTCTCTTGTGGGTCACGAGGGAAGACAGGGACAGTTTTTGATAGTATCCTCCAGAGGATTGTATGAACACCTTCCCTCATCCTGCACTATGGGCTTCCCCCAGAGGACACTGGGAGATAAGCAGAATTCCCAAATGGTCAGGAGCTGGATCTCATCTACCCCTGCTATGGAGGCAGCAAAAATACATAGTGCTGGAAGATGGTCAGAGAGATACCTGTGTCTAAATGATACAATATGATCTCAAATTCTCACTTTTCTAAAGGTTTCCAGTGACCTATGTGGGCTTTGCCACAAGGTAAGCTAAATTCATGGGTATTTGTGCCCTTCCCAACCTCCACTCTCTCCATATGACGTTCTACCGGTACACTTTCGAGAAGGCCTGTAATCTCTGCTCTCTCCTTTCTCTGTGCTTCCAGAATCAGCCACTGCTCATGTGCTTCAGCTCATTCCTTTCCCCATGGTAGTGGCTGGTATAGGATAAGGGAGGACCTAATGAAAAAGATGATGGTAAATCTCTCAAGAATGCATAGAAAACTATAAGCCAGACTGAAATGTAGAGCATCAAAAATACAGAAGTAGCTGGATCTTTGCCTCCCAGTTAACACGAGCCAAGGGGCATGTGTCTGGTTTTTCGGTCCTTGTTAACTGAGAAACAACAGTAATAATAATAAAGACCCACTTAGTCACGCCCAGCATGTGTCAGACACTGCAATAGAACTCTTAAAAACATATATCCAATCCTCTCAACAATCCTGAGTGCTAAGATTATCCCTCTTTCACACCCCCAGAAACTGAGGCTTAGACACAGGCACTTGTTGGAGAGAATATATCAAATGAATGGCAGAACCAGGATTCAATTCAGACTGTGTCTGACTCTGAAGTCCAAGTTTTTTCTAATACACAACATCAGAATGGACTAACATTTGGAGAGAATGATGATTTTCATATATTTCTCTTAGAATATTCATAGACGGACTTATAGTGAAAATATCTTTTAATTTGCTGGCTCATTTTGCAATTTAGCACAAACTGTGGAGGGAAAGAGTAAAAAATAGACTCAAATATTTAGTCTGTATAAATGCAGTTTGGGTGTTGTTGAAAATGCAAATTACCAGGATTCAAACCCAGAGATTCTGATTCAGTAGGTCTAGGGTGGGGCCTAGAATGTACATTTTTTTATAAGTATCTCAAGTGAACCTGACAAAGGTGAGCTAAGAACCACACTTTGATGAAGACTAATGCAAAGCATGACCTGCATAATCCTGAAGCACCAGTGCGGAAGGCTACAGCTCACTGGAACTATCTGCATATCCTGGGGCTGGGTTGGGAAAGGCTCTGACAAGGCAGCATATATAACTGATAAGACACCCATAGTAGAGCACCAGTTGTTTCAGAGCTCCCAGGTCCCATATATCTCCTCGTTTCTATGAAAAATGAAATATCTGGTTGTCAGATATGTGAAGTGAGCAAATTATTTAGATAAACACAATTTCTCAAAACTGGCACTAGAAAAATTAGAAATTTTAAATAGCTTGAAATAGCTTAAGTTTCAATTTTTTTTTACAAAAATTGAATTCAGAATTGAAACCTCTAGAAACATAACCTCATAAAATACAAGAAGAGAGTATAATTCCAGTGGAGTTTTATGAGGCCAGTTTATCCTTTAAAATATTTTTAGATGGAATCCAGCAATATATAGAAACCAGTACATCATGACCAATTTTTTCATCTGAGGATGCAAGGTTAATTTAACAGTCAAAAATTAATCATTATAATTTACCACAATAAAAGAGTAAAAAGGAAGTATCATATGATCTCCTCAATAGATGCATAATAAATCTTTAACAAAATTCAATATCTTTTTATTATAAAAACTCTCAACATGGCTAGGAATAGAAAGTAATTTCTTCAGTGTGATAAAAGGCATATGTTGAAAAATTTTTTGATCTATAATTATACTTAATGGTAAAATATTGAACTCTTTCCACCTAAGACAGGAACAAAGCAGAGAGGTCTACTCTCACCACTTTTATTCAAATTGTGGTATAAACTAAAAAAAAATAAGTAAAAGAAATAATAACTAGAAAGGAAAAAGAAAATGTTGTTAGTTGTATGAGACACCATTGTCTATATAGAAAACCCTGTGCATCAGGATCTGCACTCAGCGCAGTCTGCTTGAGATTCCCTCTCCCTCCCTCTCTCTCTCTCTCTGCCCCTCCCCCTGCTTGTTTTCTCTCTCTCTATCTCTCAAATAAATAAATATTTTTTTCTTAAAAAAAGTAATATTTTTTTCTTCAAAAAAAAACTACCTAGATTTAACCTTTGTCTGAGCAATTGCTATCTGTGCAATAAAGGCACATCATGAGGGTGATTCCTCACGTCTAAATGAGGCATAAAGGTTTTACTTACCTGAGTTCAACAGGTTTGACCATTAGGCCTGCAATATAAACAGTGTTGGGAAGCAGGGGTGGGCAAAATAAAGGCATAGTCAGAATTAACAAACCGTAGCTCTGCTTTCAGTTAAAGATAAAATAGCTCTGGCCTAGGGTCTTCTGGGAAATGTTTCCTGATAGAGTCATCAAACAGCATGAATATACCATTCTCTCAAGGTCGAAATGAAGAACATTAGAGAGTTTGTCACTCGGCCCCAGAAATCCATGTGATCTGCCAGGGAGAGTAGGAATGCTGGAACCTAAGACACAGGCTCAGGCATCCCAAAATTCATAATTCTAAATGTGCTAGTAAGGATGGTCACAAATGGCCTTCCAAGTTTCTCAACAACCAGGAAAGTGCAGTGATCTAGAGCATCAACCACCACTAGGTTGAAACTCTCATTCTTTAAGGAGCCCATCATATCTGTCCTTCCTAACAAATGACTGCACTGAGTTGCATGTAGAGCTTCATGACCTTTGAAAGGTTTGTAAATGAATTCCTGTAAAAAAGAAAGAAAGAAAAAGAAGAAAGAAAGAGAGAGAAAGAAAGAGAGAGAAAGAAAGAAAGATAGAAAGAAAAAGAAAGAAGAAAGTGAGAGAGAGAGAAAGAAAGAAAAAGAAAGAAGAAAGAAAGAGAGAGGGAGAGAGAGAGAGAAGAAAGAAAGAAAG